>NC_137201.1:13250807-13268307 GCF_960531495.2 Zeus faber | reverse complement strand
CTGTCAGGGCACAAGCATACCTGGTTTACTGGGCTCATCCATACGCTGAGTTAAAATACATATAACTGAACTCCTCTAGTCAGCTATCAATCACTTCTACGCACGCTGGACCATTCTCATTTCTTGCTCCATCAGTCCGGACGAAGGACAATTAGCTCCCCCCCGAGACCAAATTTTGTTGGCCATGTTCCAGATTCTTCTTTTGACCGACTCCAGTGACTATTGTTGCCATTCTGAACATGCATACCATTACGGAGCTAGCGTTAAAGTTATAACAATGCAATAAAAAAAAAAATGACACCGTAATCCGCACCAACATGGCGCAGCGCCTTGCTCCAATAGCAGTGGCAGGCAGGTCGGGGTGCATCTGTCTGGCCCCTGGACCCCCTCCATTCTCCCACTTTACCTCCATTGAATAAAAATAGCGAAGGAAACCAGGAGTGGCTGGTGTCTGTGTGGAGGAATGGAGGTTCATAATCTCCCTTAATGAGCTTGTATCTGGGCTATTATCCGGCGGTCCGCCCGAGAGAAACGTTGGTGTTTCCTATCAAGTGGCCCCGCAGTGTTGACCCTCGCGCAATTCTGCATGTGAAATGCAGGGGTTGGGCCTTTTGTCTCCTTTCTCCCAGCCTCCGGTAAAGCCCCCCGGAGCCATTTGCATAGGCCTGAATGGGCCGGCCAATGTTATTAATTAATACAGAGCCGGCCTGCGCCACCTGACAAAATCCCACCGAGTGGCTCCAACGGAACTGTTTCATCAAAAGAGAAGAGCCATTAGAACTGAGGGGCCTTCCCTTTCTATTCTCTCCTCCTCTCCTCTCTTTCTTGTTCTCTGCAAAACAGGGAGCCCCGTTTTTTGTTTTTTTGGGTTTTTTTTTTTCGTAGACGAGGAGAGAGCCGTGGTGGGATGAATGTGATTGTATGGCGCAGGAAGGCCACAGGTGATCTGTTGTTAATGGCCTTGTAAATGTAAATCCTCCTGGGAGATCTCCCTCGCTCCGGCTCTCCACCCGCTCCACCTTCTCAGCCGGGGCTCGGGTAGAGTCTCAAGGAGGAGTCTCACCAGACAAACCCCCGAAGAAGATTTACGGCTGGGAACGTTCCACAAATGGGGCTTCAAATTCCCAGAGTTGTTCGGATGCACCAAAATTGTTGACTCACGCTCTCTCTCTCTTTCTCTCGTGTTCTTGCTCTTTCTCTCTCCTCACTCTCTTTCTCTTGTCTTGCCTTCACTCCTCTGTTTGCCTGGATACACGTCTGGGGAGCTCATGCACAGATGAATGTCCTGTTGCTAATCCAGAGCTATCTCCAGAAAGCCATTCCTAAAGCACCAAATGTCGGGAGGACGACTCCGGGAGGCTCGTAAATTTATTTCCACTGCCTCATTGGAGCAATTAAGGACAAAGTGCACGCAGAGGCTTTTGCCATACTGCTTTAGGTATAGGAATAGGTCTGATCACAGACACTACCATCCCTGACATTAATCTGTTGACTGGCCCGATTTAAGGGGGGAAGATTTATTATTTAATATTAATTACAGCTCAGGGCTCAACACTAACGTTTAAAAGTGGTTGCCAGGCTGACAACCAGGCATCAGCTTTTGGTTGCCCAAAACTGAAAATATGGTTGCCATTTTTAGTCACCTTATATTTGGAGAAATTAAGATACTATGCAGTTATATGTCAGCTTAATAATGAAAAAGGGATATATTTGTAAACAAAGGAATGTTTACAAGATTTATTACAGTAACTGACCAAAATTCTTGGTCGTTTGTGTATTATTACGGAATTTGAATCTTCAGGGGGGAAGCAACACAAGTCAAGACAGAGAGGAGCTGTGATAACGCTAACTCCTCTGGTCACACTTGGCCTGATCACACTTAGCATGTCTCTCCCTTACGCCCACATGTTTCCATTTAAAGGTAGCTCTCCACCATCAGCCCAACAATTGGTAATTGTTGATATATTTGCGCCAGTGGGTGTGGGGGGCGGGGCCGCTCGGGTTGAACAAGGATTTTCAGCAAATGTAATCATGGAAGGGCTCTTTGCGAAAAATAATACAAATTCCCTTATATAGGATTATTTTCGTTTTGAACTGGACGCAACCAGCAAGCCAAAGGACGTAAATGAAGTCCAGTTTATTGTAGCGCCGGAGCCCGGCCCACGGCCCTATGGTTGGGAACCTCCGCTCTATGGAGCCCGACACGAGACGCACGCACCGGGCTTCAGCTGAGCAGAGATGGCTCAGGCCCTCTCCATTACGCATTTACGCAACTGCTCTACACTTGCCCAAATTAAGAATTAATGTATGAAATGGTGAAAAATTATGATTAAGCCCAACCAAATTATTTAAACAGCGCAAGGATATGTGGTTTTCGGGTCGGGACGCGGATCTTTTGTCAAGAGGTAGGGTCGGGTTGTGGAACTAATAGGCCATATGTGAAGGTGGCTTGGCGGGTACAGTCTTGCAAGTCGCGTGTGCGGGGTGGGAGCGGGTCTTGTGCGGGGTGGGAGCGAGTCTTGAGAGCCAAACTCGTGTGTGGAAAGTGGCCGCACGACCGCTGTGTTGCGCACAAACGTAATGTTAGTACAGGAGTAACTTTACGGAGCCAACCAAATGAAATGTTGACTTTTGATCAAATTAAATATTTTATTAATTGTTATATATTAAAAAAATAAAAAATACTGAACAGGTTGTTGCCAAAGGGGGCAACCGGAGGCCACGAAATGGTTGCCAATTGACTCAATCTGGTTGCCAGGGGCAACCGTTCCTGTCGAGCCCTGCAGAGCTATTATTGCAATACATACATATGTGGACAGACAGACAGATAGACAAACAGAGAAAGAGGCAGAGAAAAAATAAATAGCAGAACATCTTCTCAACTGGGACTCGAGCCATTCCACTGGGAAACGATCGTAACCTTTTCTCAAACGAAACTGATGGTTGCACAATGGGCGGAGATGATTCCATCGGATTGTTTTTAAATACCTGTCACCTTCCTATTCAACTCGCAGTAATTGCACTATACGCAAGCAGCGGATTCCCATGGGGGTGGGGTGGGATGGGGTGGGGTGGGTCGGCGTAGTCAGCATTCCTGTTTGGGGCTGGGAGTTTGTGTTGCTTCGAGCATTGCAGAAAGCAAGCTTGGGAGAAGGTCAGTGTGTGTATGTATGTGTGTTTGGGGTGGGGATGGGGGTGGTGGTGAGTGGGAACCAGGAGAAAGAAGCACCATCCTGGGGGGGGGTTCTCCGGTAAACCAGCCCGTTGCTGCCGGAGCTCGAAGGTGCCGTGGCTCTAGTTCTTCCAGGGCAGGTAAAGGCCTTCTGGTTCTAAGTCCAATAAATCACGACCGGATTGGGCTGTTTGAAGTTTCTTGGCTGAGTTAGGCGAGAGTAGACGGACAACTGGGTTCAAGCAGGAGGAACCTGCTCCACAGTTAAATGGCACATGGGAAAGTCACCGTGGCCCTCCGTCAGCATGGTGGAGAGGTGGAAGAAGGAAGGCGGCGTGGGGAGGACAGAAGGAGGCCGGGAGTGGTAACATTAAAAGACCTTTGAAAGTCATTGAAAACATGACGTTCCTCCGAATTGCAGGCATTGCAAAAAGAAAATGTGCCTCCGCCTATCCCACTCCCACTCTCAGATCGCGTTTAAGGCGCCGCTCTCCCACCTCCCCAGCGCTCGCTGGCTGGACGTTTGATCGCGATGGAACAATTCACCGGAGACAATGGCGTCCACGCCACGGCCTGTTCCGTTCCCCTCTCCTCGGCCCCCGCCACGCGACACGGGAATGCCCCTTGACTTTGAAGTGTTGCTGGATGCTCCGGAAGCCACAAGTGCATCGAAAAACAGAAGTACTTCCCAGCTGTGCGTGCAGAAGGATGGCGGATATGAGATGTTGAGTGTCTAACGCCGAGATGTCTTCTTTAAACACATGCTTTTTTTTTTTCCCAAGGGGAAAGGAAGGAATGCATTTCAAATGAATTGCAAAGTGTGCTTTGACTGGCTTAAACCGTGTTTCCTGTTTCTGCGTGCCGCTGTTTACCAAGAGAAGAGATTCAGATGCGGTGTTGAACGCATGAGTTACCTTTTGCGATGTGACACTACCTTGACGCCAGCCATCACAGTCTGGTTTCTGCGTTCATTTTGGAAAACGGGGCCGTGGCCGACCTTTTGGGCGGGCGAAAAGAGCCACTGCATCCATGCTACATCCAGAGAGGTAAAAATGTAACGGCCAAAACAAAAGTGATGCTCCTAATCGTGGCCTACCTGTGGCGCAGAGGGCGATGAAGGTCTGCACGTGTTTGCGTATTAGCGCAAGCTTGTCCTCGGGGAGGGGAAGCTTCCGCACAATGTGTTCGATGAAGTCGTTGGGGGTGACGGCCGCCAGGTTCCACTTCAACTTCCCCAGCACCACAAGCTCCCATTCCTAGAGAGAGAAGGGGCGAGAGAGAGGGAGAGGGATAGAGAGAGAGAGACGCCAAGGAGGTGAGAGAATGAACAATACAGGCGCGGCGTGCAGCAAGTGCTGCTTCCTAGTGCATCCACTGTTGGAGCTCCGTCGGCCAAGTCAGCCGCGAGGGGTCCG
Organism: Zeus faber; assembly: GCF_960531495.2. Taxonomy (NCBI): domain Eukaryota; kingdom Metazoa; phylum Chordata; class Actinopteri; order Zeiformes; family Zeidae; genus Zeus; species Zeus faber. The sequence goes on along the minus strand of NC_137201.1, from coordinate 13,263,720 downwards.
CGAGGAGCTGCGTGGCATTTCTCTTTGCGAGAGGTCTATTTTTTTCCAACTCCGTGCAGCTACGCAGCCTTTAGAAACAGGAGATAAAACCACGTTGAAATGTTTTCGTAAAGAGTGCAACCAAACAATGTGTCCAGTCGGAATAGCCCCCGGGGATGGCTGCGTCCCTCTTTTTTACGAACTTCTCCATGCACCTGATAGTGTCGGGTCGTTCACGAACGATCCCTTTCTTTTAAACGGCTGCTTTGTAGGAATGAAGGGAACCGAGTCTCGCTGGGTGGGTCACTTTTTACAGTTTTATGTTGTGTTGTTTCTTTAAGTTGCCGTCTCCTGCTGTCGGAAAATGTTTCTCCCTCCATGTAAGAGATAGCCTAAACTCCGCCCTCGCCAGGAGGTGCCCTGCCTGTAAAGAAGCGCACCCACTGTTATGTCAGGTTCGCAAAGCGAAGGCACACACGCACTGTTCTGACTGTGAGGTTTTATTTCAATAAGTTATTTTACTATTATTATTGATGTGTGAAGAATACTTTTTACACCTGTTCTACACAAAAATAACTAACTATAGTATTGGTTTTATCTTTATTTTTTTTATTGTGAAACGTTTTTCAAATACAATAAATATAAACAAATAAATATTAACAAAAATTAATATTTGAACCATAACCATCCTGGACACCTCCCCTCCAATCAGGTGAACTTATGCAAATAATAACAACCCACCAATGAACTTGAAACCCTGTCTCCTCCCTCCCCCCACAGTCATACACAGAGCGTTACACTAGTAATTTATGGAAGACTAATATAAAAACAATTTTTACACCTTTAAACTTTTTTTTTTTTTTTTTTTTCCTTAAATATAAAGATCCGAACCCTGAGCCCACTGTACCGTTGCATCCGTAGCGCATGAACGCACTTGCAACTATTGCCGTAGCTCACACTCCCTCGCAGTTACACAGCGGGTTACACAACGCTGCAGCACACCACATAATTTGTGCAGCGCCTCTACGGGCCCCTGGCCCTGCGCGGTGCTGGAGAGGAGGGTGGGGAGGCAGATTGCAGTGACGTAGGTCTCTGCAAGCTTGGACGGCCTCGGGAGGGAGAAACAACAGCTCCGTCCAACCGCCAGCCCAGGTGATCTCACACGGCGACCTACTCTCTTCCCCATCTGTCAGGCTGCTGGAGAGCTTTCCTGGAGAGGCCCTTCCAATGCCTCTACTGTGCGTGTTACTGAGTGAGTGTGTGTGTGTGTGTGTGTGTGTGTGTGTGTGTGTGTGTGTGTGAGGGAGCGCACGTACAGTAAGTGTCTCCATAGGCTTCCATTGTGTATGCCTTTGGTGAGGAACGTCCAGTCCTTTTTTTAGTTGTTGCTATCGTTGAAGGAGAATGAAAAGCTTTGCTAATGCTACGGACTATCATTGGTTTTCATCTCATGGAAGTGATTAAAACAAAGATTTCAAATTTTTTTTTTTTTTTTTTTTTACATAATTTTCTCACGTTCCATAAGATGTGCTTTGATATTTTTGAATCCCTCAGGTTCTGATGCGTAGATTGAACTGTGCATGAATTACATTTTGGAATTAGTATGCGACTGGGCATCAAGCAATGCCCAATGGCGTCTCCCCTTGAGCCCGAAACCGTTGCAGATTTCATTATTAAACATTTTAGACAACTTTCTTCGATGTAAGATGCAAAATACGACAGAAACATCTATACTTGGGGAACTCCAAAATCTATTTAAAATCCAGTTCTCCGTGCAATGAGAAATGGCGCGCGTTCGCTGACGGCGGTGATTTGTACCGTATAGAGCGGAGTGGACATCTAGTGAATCCACGCGTCCACGAGTGGATAAAGGAAAGGTTCAAGGTGTGGTGTCCTGTTTGTGTAGATTGTGACTTTCATTTCCTACAGCGGGCGGTGAGTAACAGAAGAGTCGTGACTAATTTGGGAGGAGTTGTACGGCTTGGTTGAAGACTGTTGCGGCCTTGTGACTGGGACGAATAATGCTGGTAATTCACCCCCCACCCCTCCGCCCTCCCTCTTTCAGAGAGCGGCCTGCATGGATTTCAGTCATGAGACAATCCAACATGGCTGCTGTTAACCCTGTGCACACATCGGACTTTTTGAGGTGGATGAAAGTTAACACGATTCGGGGCTCTGCGTATCGCAACAAATAACGAGGTGGAAAGCAGCAGCAAAGGACACGGTCGCTTGGCTAAAATGCAGCCTTTTTATACTCCGCAGTGGCACCAAACATACAGTAGTTTGAAGGAGATAAGTGACGTTCTTGTGTGAGGAATAGACACCGCTCAATATAAATTGATTATCAATTGATGATTTGAGCTCACATTACGCAACAAGATTCCGTATCGACAACGACGGCCAACTGTTCTTTGCACAGCAACACGCCCGTACAATGTTACAGCAAGACCTTGCAATACTACGCTTTAAGTTGGCAGGTTCATAGGCAGGCGCCCACTTCCTTCTGTGAGCTGGTGCCTTTTCATTGTCACACTTTCTTGCTAACATTTGTGGTTCCCTTTGCAAGAAATTGTTACCAAAGCCTAGGATAAAAAAAAAAAAAAAAAAATCACATGCTCTGAGCAGCTGATCTCTGTTTCCTGTATCTGCATGTAAGCCAAAATTCTGCCTTATACAGAAACACTGAAAAGGAATCGCCGCGCGCACGCGCACACACACACACACGCGCGCGGCCTCAGCCAGCCGCTTCAAGGACCCAAGCCCCCCCCCCCCCCCCGCCGCCAGAATGAACAGAATGCCATTGCATTAGCCCTCTTTGGGTCAATATTTAAGTATTAAGTATAGTTTTAAAAAACATGCCTCTTCAATGCACCTTCCATTGTAATTGCTCTCTAACGTTGCCCCGAAAGCAGCAAAATGAGAATCTGAACCCCTAGTCACAAACCAAAACACGCGAAACCATAAACCATACAGGCATAAAGCACTCTATGTTCAAGGACCTTCCCATTTCAATTCATTTCATTATTCGGGGCCCACAAGGTCTGATATGTGGGGGCACAAAAAGAACACACGGGAGGGGGGGGGGGACACAGTATTTGGAGGAAACGTCGAAGTGAGTATGGACTTCGATGGTGACAATGGCTGAGGAGCCATTGTCACTTATAAATACACACGTCCGTCCATGCCTCTCCTTTGGATGAAAGCTACTGTAAAAGGCAAGCTTAAAGCGCTCTCTCTCTCTCTCGCTCTCTCGCTCTTTGGCAGGAACAGTATCACAACTTTGGCCGAGGTTCAAGCTGACCTCGTTGCTCTGTACAAATATCTGCCACTAGATGGAGATGGAGACCATCGCACAGACGTCACACTGTCGAAGCCCAGGGGGACGTTTACAGTACGGACACAAATCCATGTAAGACGGCGGCACCCTGCAGGACTTGTGCTGGCCCCGGCGTGAGGAATAAACACGGCCCACGACCAGGCCTTTGAGTCACTCCAATCAGTGTGTTCCATGTCCATCTGCACGGACGGACGGCGCAATCCAGATTCAAAATGGATTAAAAAAAAAAAAAAAAAAAAAAGCGCACGCTTATTTAAAGGGACGCCTTATTGTCTCGCAAGGCTTTTGGGGACGTGGTGCGCAGCGCCTTTCCTCCTACTCACCAGCAGCTCTTTCGGTCGGATGGAGTTATCTGTGTAGATGCAGAGCTTCTCTGCAGTTAAGGGTCGAGTCTCTTTCAATTTGGATGCGAGGAACATGCACACGGCCCCGAGCAGCTGCAGGTTACACTTTTTGGTGGGTACCACGGCTAAAAATCTGTCCAAGTAGTTCATAGCCAAGGGAAAAACTTCCTCCTCGCACTTCTGCTCCTCGCACACCTGCGGACAGGAGGGCACACGCGTTAGAATGTTGGTTAGATTGCGCATTAAATGTTGATGAAATCACCAAAACAGAAGTCCGACGGTATATATATAAAAAGGGCGCAGATAAATTCGATGACACGCACAGTTGGGGTCACGCCAAGAATTGGAGCCCAACCCCAATCGGTTGCGACACCGTCAATTAATTGGAAATTTATTATTTCGGACATTTGGGGGGGTAGGGGGGTCCAGGCACACAGTGTAAAATAAGAGTTGCATTCACTGAGAAATGAATTCAAGCCCCGACCAGCAGAGCCAAGGCAGCACCAGCGCAGCGCGGCGCACGGAAACCCGTTCTTTTTTTGCCTTCGTCATATTTTCATAAAATATTTAAAAATATGAATAAATTGCCTAGGTTGATTTTTCTCACACGGTAATGTTCATCGACCCCTTTCACATCATACCCGACAATTCCCAGCTGTGTCGGCGATCCCCAAATATGAATAAAATGTCAGATTAGACGGCGAGCGCCGTGTGGCTGACGTCGAGTGCGTCACCAAGCGCCCGATATATAAATTCAAAAATTAATATAAAATATCCCCGAGGGGCGAGGGGGACGATCTCTACATGATAATAAAGCCCGGACGGCGGGGTTTACGTCCGCGCGGGTCCGGGTCCCGGGAAACGACCCGACATGCCGGATTTTAACTTAATTCCAGAGAGAGCGACCGCGATGGGGCGAGAGACTGAGACGCGACAGACGAGGCCGCTGATCGCCCCTTCCGCATGCGGAGACTTTGGAAAATAAATCTAAAATGTTCGCGGCGTCTGCCGTGGCCGTGTCTACATTCCACGCGCAGCTCGGACTCTCCTCTATCGCCCGGTGCGCGCTTCGAACGCTGTTATTTCGTTTAAGAGGGTGAAAATCCGCCCGGAAAAGCGAGTGTCCTTCCTTAAAAAAAAAAAAAAAAAAAAAAACAACATGGCGTTAGAAGAGCGGCAGGACGCGCATCGGGAGTGCATACGTGTGCATGGAAAGATTTAGGCAATCATAAATATCATTACAAACACGGGGGGGGCTTCGGGACCGCGGGTCTATCAGAAAACCCCCTGAAGTGCGCTGGTGTGTGCGTGTGTGTGTGTGTGTGTGTGTGTGTGTGTGTGTGTGTGTGTGTGTGCGCGCGCGGATCCGTCCGAGTTGGAAGTCCGAAACGCGGTCGTTGATCACTTCGGGAAAGCGGTTGAAAATAATAAATAAGCTCGACTCCCCCAAGCCCCCTGCCCCGGAAAAAAAGGGACATTTTATCCGGACGATCCGCCGCCACATGTCAAGTCAGCAATAACACACATTTTGTTGATTTTTTTTTCCTCTCTCTCTCTCTCTTCCCCCCCCCCCCCCCCCCCCCCCCTGAAAGAGAATGATCACCCAGCACGGAAAGAAGAGTTATTTTTACGGACCTCCAACATCCATGTGGCCACCATCCTCCTCATGAAGGGCTGGATGTCCTTCTGAAAGCACTTGAAGTAGGAATGCTGGGGCTGAAAGCTCTCCTCGATGCTCAGCAAGCTCTGCAGCACCCTGTCATCGCACAGCAGGTTCGGGTCGGGCCGAGCCCGGACGGTGGTGTCCATTTCCAGGCAGAGCAGCTCCATGGCTCGCTTCGGTTATTATGGGAAGGGAGAAAAGAAAGAAAGAAAGAAAGAAAGAAAGAAAGAAAGGAAGGAAGGAAGGGAGGAAAAAAATAAAAGAGACAACTATCGGGCTTTGCGTGCGCGTGTGTGTGTGTGTGTGTGTGTGTGTGTATGGGGGGTGGGGGGGGGGGGAGAGAGAGAGAGAGAGTAGGGGAGGGGGGGGTAGAAAAATAGAATAAAGAAAAAGAAAGGAGAGTTTTCGGAGACTGCAGTCCTGCCTCTCCCGCTTGAGAACTTTTCTCTCTCTCTCTCTCTCTCTCTCCACCACACACTTCTCGTCTACTTCACTTTCATATGGCTGCGTTTCGGAGCCTGCCCCGTGACGTCACCGCCAGCGTCGGCCTATGCACGGCAGCGCACACACAGCGCGTCTCGTTTCCTCACACGCACGGGGAGATTCTTATTTATTACATGTTTGTTTCGACCAAAAGCCTTTGTGTAATTATGATAATAATAACAATAATAATAATAATAATAATGCCAGTTTTTACGAGATAATGACAATAATAAAATAACTTGCATAATAATTGTTCTACTTATAATAATAACAACATCAATAATATGATTATTATGATTATTATTATTATTGTTATTATTATTATTATTATTATTATTTTATCACAACAATAATGAAACATATATTAATACTATTTTATAATAATAATAATAATACAAATAAATAACTTACATAGTATTATTATTATTATTATTATTATTATTATTATTATTATTATTATTATTATTATTGTTATTGTTATTTATTACACTTGAGACCACAGCTCGGTGGAACTTTTTCCAAAGTAGTTTTAAAGTAGTAGCATTCAACAGAGTATGAAGTTCAAAAAAATGTCGTACCTTAATATGCCAATGCTTGAGGAAGATTGCTCAACGTCATTACATATTGATTTACTCAATTTGATGAAATCAAGACGCTGGAGTGTCTTTCAGGGTCCGTGCATCCCCAAAATACACACTCACCAACATGGTTTGCCATTTTAAATTCGGCCAATTAGCGTGTGGCCAATTAACAGGGGCCAACCCCGACGCACGTCACACACAGTAAACCTATTGCGTCCGCGTATTCCACGCGCACAGGCACGCGCGCACCCGCTTTCAAACGCCTAGGCGATGGCGCGCGCGCGCTCACACGCGCACGCACACGCACACGAGCGTGTGTACGAAAGATAGACAACAACCAAAGCAGCTCTGTATATTCTGCCGCCGCTTGTGGTTGACTGAGATAGCTTTCTAGGAAATGTGATGCCGCCATTTTTGTAGAATCTGTTTTGGACATTTTGCAATAGCCCATCATCCCAGGGACAATATGAAAAACGGATCCTGTCATTGCAGATCAGCGCATGGAAATGAGCTGAAACGCCGTACTGTCGCCCAGAGCGTGGGGGGAAAACCCATCCACGGGTACTTCAAGTACATCCTCCTCTTCTTATTCAGCACCAAACACCAGAAGTGGGACTTTTACAACTCAGAAGGAGACGTTGGCCCACATTGGTTCAATTCCATTCCAAGTTGTTGCGACAATGGAGGGAGGGGGGGGGGGGGGTCTTAGCAATACTTGCAAGAAAAGTGGGGAAATGTCTCTTTAAAGAATTTTTTTTTTTTTTTTTTTTTTTTGCTCTCTAAATTGTTTCCTCCTCCCGTGTCACTATTTGCATATAGCCAATAGTTCCTCAGCGCTCCACCGAGGCTTTGCGATTGTTACTGGGCAGATTCTACACCTTCCTCCTTCTCAGCCGCTTCCCTCACTACAGTGGTCGAATTTTAATATAATCTCACCTTGAAACGGATTTGAATGCCCCTTACAAGTTATATACACATACATATAATAGCAACATCTACTGAGCTATACAGTCATATTAATTGTATTTGGCCAGAACGGGAGAACAACATCATTCATACACCGAAAAAAAAAAAAAAAAAAAAAAAAAAAAAATGTAGACACACACACACGTCGACTGAGAAGTTCTTACCCAGAGCAGAGCATCTTAAAACACGCACAATTACTACGTGGGTTATTTATTTAGAAAGCATCACCACAATAGCTCCATAATCATAATCGATAAAGCCAATTGATTATTTCTTGCTATTGAAATTGATTTTTGAACAGTATTGTAGTCACACTTTGTGGTGCAGGCACGGTGCCAACAGGTGCTTCCACAGCGGAGGAAAGACAGTGGGATGCGACGCCAGTAGGTTATCATGACAACCACAACTTCCACCACCCTAGGTTAATATTGATCAAATTTTAACTCGAAGTCCAGACCGAATCATAGAATAATTTCATGTCGAACAAATACTTAAAATACAATCCAGTTTTTGACACCAGCATTACTCCCATGCCTGTATTTCCACACTGGGAGGAGACCATGCGGCTTTTTGGCGGAATAATGACGTCACCGCCAGCACCGCGCGGGGCGTCAGGAGCAGAGCGCGGGGCTTGTGTCGGTGACGTCATTATTCCGCCAAAAAAGAAGCGCTTAAGTCGCACACAATTCAACTGCAGTTACCGACACCAGGATGGGAATGAGGACACAGATGAGGTGTCGGAGGGGGATTTATCAGACGCTTTAACCGAAACAGAAATAGTTGCAAAATGAGAGCAGACTTTTATTTCTCTCTACTCATTCTCTCTCTCTCCCTCTCTCTCTCTGTGTCTCCCTCTTTACGTGAAAAGCAAATCAAGGGAGCAACTGGCAGAGATCACGTTTTCCTTTTAAGTTTTACATTCATTATTTAGGCATTGGGAAGAATAATGCACACAGTCATGCAGGAACCAATGCAGGGGCACATTTAAACATATTCAACTTCAGATTAAAGGGATAATCAGTTGCAAGAGTTTTTTGTTTTTATCCCAAGGTATACCTTTCCCCATTATCTTCAACAAGTGAGAAACAGCAGTGAAATACTGAAGCCAATGCTGAAGTTTCTAACCATTTATGTATTTATTTAATTATTAATGTTTTGTTTGGGGTTTTCTTTTTTTGGGGGGGGGGGGGGGGGGGGGGGTACATGTCATATCTGCTATGTACAAAACAATTAATGAAAATAACATGTGAAAAAAACAGTAAAAGTTCACAACCATCACTTTTGATCACTCCTCACAATGGGAGTTTTTTTTTTAAATTAAGATGTCAATCATAATTCCCTTAAAACCTTTACATCACTTACATCAAAATGTTAATTGTGTCATGTAACTATATGTATAAAAAACATCTGCTTGTTGCATTAATTAACAATAAAAGAAAAGTAGTTCACAACTTGTACATAAATCAGGTCAGGAGCTTTTCCTTCAGGAAAGCTGATATTATTGAATAAAACATTGATATAATGATATTGAAATCAATTCAGAAAAAAATACTAATTACCACATAGATTTGACATCAGTTAAATATAACAAAAAATACTGGCTTTATTATGCAAGGAAGGAAATCGTACATGTGTTTTACTCTAAAATACACATTATATTTGTAGTTTGAAGAGTAAATATACAATTTCACACTATTTCATTACGTCTCAATTGAGAAATAATTTTTTGCATATTTTTAAGAATAGTTTTGCCATTCCAACTTCAATAGTTGAAGACATTATTGGTAAACATAAACAAATCCAACATTAAAAATGATTATAACATAACTATAGCAATGAAGTGCATCATTTCCTGCTCTAAATTATCATACAGCTGTTTCTAGAATTTCTGGTTATTAAATATGATTAATTTCTATTTTGTTTGCTTTTTGTGAAGAAAAAGTACAATGGAAATAGCCTAAATAAATTGCATGCTGAATGCAATGTGCGGTGGTGGAAATCAGAAGAAAGGATCTGCATGTCCAAGGGAAACCGATCACAATTATTGGACCAATTAAATATTTAGAAAAATAATTATACAAGCACTTTAAGGTTCTCAACCAAGACAATAAAGCAAAAAGAGAAGGTGCGGGTCCAAAAGATAGAAATCCAAATTCGAAATGAGCATGACAGCTCCTCAGGGCCCATTAAGCTCAACATGCAGAATCTATGGAGTTCAGCTTAAGCTCTAATAATAATTATATCTCATTTGTGTTATGTACAAAAATATATAATTAAATATTTGTTGCATAAATTAACAATAAAAGTTCACAGCTTGTATGTGCATCACGGCTCACTGACATACACTTTATATAGATGTCACTCATGAATTACTTTAAATTCTCTACATCACAATAACAAATTTGTTTGTGTTGTCTTTCATTCACGCGAACTCCCGCTCTTTTCTGCATTTGCCTGTGGTTGAATTACTGCAGATGTGTGAATTAAGCAATAACACCAGAGAGAACCTGCTCATCCACGACAACAAAACCAGATTTCATGCAAAGCAAGTCTTTTATTTTGCTCATAGATTAGTTAAGAATAGAAGCATTATATATAGATCGAAATGTGAAATAACTGTTATTATGTTACGTTACAATGCTTCAGCGCCTACCCGGAGCTGCATGAACGCAGGAGTCCCCAACTGCAAGGGCTGGTCTTTGGTTCAACACAGAATCACAAGGGTTAACTTTTTCAATCAGACACACTGTGACCAAACAAATGAACAAGGCTGCACGGCTGCAAATGCTGCAAAAGCTATTTTATTTCCAAAAGAACACGTTAAAACGGTGATCCAAGTCACCAAATTCAGAGTGCACGTCCCCCCCCCCCCCCCCCCCATATCAAATTACAGAACAATCATCAAAGTGGTTAGCTCTCCTGACAAAACAGGAAAGCTCTCATGCTTCTGAGGTCGGTCGCCAATTAGATAGCACGAGAAAGATGTAAAAGATGAATAAATGGAGGGAAATCTCGCACAAACTCCTGTCCCACTGAATTTCACCAAGTCAACATTGATGAAAATGTTTTTTTCGTCTTTCTTTTTTTTTTCTCGTTTTTTGTTCTCGCCCGTGATGGTTTCCAAGCCGTTACTCCGCTTTGAACGCTGCAAATGTTTTTTTCCGAAGCTTGTCCCCCTGACATCCCCCGCTAACCACCTGTGGGATTTTCTGAGATTCCACGGCATGAATGATGTTACAACAATGCATCTTTGGCATTGACCGCTCGCTCCACGGACCTCCCTCAGACTCCCTCAGAAATTCTTCGCGCGAAGATGCCCTCCCGAATTCTTTTAAACGTGCCCTTATCTCATTAACCTATAGGGCAAATGGGAGAGAACAAAGTCTGAACTGTTGTCTGTTTGACGTCTTTGGGACAAGATGTTGACTGTATGATGGGGGGTAGATGTCTGGGAGACCTGAAAGCCTTCTCTGTTGAAATGAGATCTTCCTGACATGGGAACGGCAAACCATCTTGAAGATTTTGCGACTAAAGGTAGATGGTATTCCGTAAGAAAAGAGGGCAAAATGATACTAAATCAATATTTGTGCCCTTTGTAAGACAACATGGCTGAGATAGCGATATCTTATAGGAAGAGTTACCAAGCAGCAGTTTTCGGTTTCAGTTTACTCGCAGTGCATTTCTGCGTCGTGCACAACTGGGCTGGTGTTATGTATGGGTATGGGTGGGGGGATCAGTGCCTGGCACCAAAGCACTGCGGCAGCAGTTATTGGTGGAGATTTCCAAACAGCTCATTCATTCAAGATTCAAGATTCGAGATTCAGGATTCATTTACTTGTCACATACATATACATAATTTTATTTTATTTTATTTACATTATTCCATTCGCTAAATGCATTTCGTTTTAGAAATCCGTTAGTTTCAGTTTGTGAGCTAGGTAGGAATTAGGTTTAGCTATCATCTCCGGGTGTGTTGCAAAGACATTTCACTGCATGCATCATGCATCATGCATCATGCATCATACATCATGCATCATGCATCATGCATCATGCATCATGCATCATACATCATGCATCATGCATCATGCATCATGCATCATGCCACATTCTCCTTTATCCATTTATTTACCATCATCCAAATATGTACATTATTTGTGTGAGAGTTGCAATGTAGAACATTCTCAATTTAAATTGTTGAAAGGACAGCCCAGTCTTGGAATCCTTGTGTACATACGTTGTCATGGTTACGCGGTTGCATTAGTCCTTTCCCTTCCGTGAGTTTAGATGGATTGCAGGTGCAACAGTGCATCGGAAAAATCGGTCGAACATCACAAACGAGAGTCCAACAATTTGTTGCATTCTGTTCTTGGTTGTTTCAACATAAAACAAATACCAAACCAGCACTAACTGTACAGTAACATTTTTTCCATTAGCTTTATTAGAAAAATGCTACTTCCCTCAAGAAGAATCCTCTCACAGGCACATTGAATGCGTCATTAATAACTGAAAGCAGCCTTATTTTTGGTCTGGATCCATCATGGACATTGGCGACAACCTGTTGAGCGACAGATGAGTCTCTCCACAGAGCGGGTGTTGTGGAACCTGCACTACTTGGACAATGAGGCTGTCTAGTAGCTTTGGCCAAACCTTAAGCTAACACCAGAAACCACCGTCTGGTATTCATTTACCTTTCTTCAACCCCCTCCACCCCATTCCTTTACCCCCCCCCTTCTTCCCTGCCTCCATCCCTCCCCTCTTCCACATGCTTGACCCCGTCTTTTGAACTCCACCGAACAACAACCGTTCCTGCGGTCATCCTGTCTGGGTCGAGGTGAGCTGGACAGAAGAAGGTACGTTTTGACACCTCCGTCCGTCCGTTTGAGCCGAACGGAGGGTGAACCGCTTGATAGACCACCTATCTCTCCTCTATTTATTTTTTGATTCTCGCCCTTTTTAGACAAAAGAGATCTCGTTTCTGAGCAAAACAGCAAAGCGTGGCTCAGCTGCTACTGTCGTGTCTTTTCCCCTCTGGCTCCCCCAGGATTTTCCCATGTTCATATCACTAGCCCTTGAGTTTGTCACTCAAGCAACAGCTGCTTGCTGATACCACACCAGAGCCCCGGCCAGAGCGCTCTCCCTGCTTTCGCTGCCCACGCCGAGAACAAAGGCATTGTTAACCCAACGGGGTTCTTGGGGCAAAATGCAAGGACTTTCGGGGGGGGGGGCGGGGTTTTGTACCTTAAGACAATAAACGGGTTTTGGCACAAAAAAAAGGATCTTTGGATTGTTTGGAAATGTTGTCTGTTGGCCCTCGGGGAGGATCAACATCCTGAGGACTTCCACCTGGGCCCACAACAAGGCCAGAATGAAACTGTGGACTCGGGGGAGGGTCAAAGAGATTGCATGACCCTTACTGAGGAACACAACTAACTGAGCACTGCAGGCCCAGCCTACGAAATGAGAAGAAAGCTCCCAAAATAATACGACATGCCATTCATGCAAATGATGTTTGATCAATGATTCAAATACAAACTCCTCCCAGGAACAAAGGAAATCTTGC
>NC_137201.1:13233307-13248307 GCF_960531495.2 Zeus faber | reverse complement strand
ACAGTTTACATGAAGCTTATAAATTTGTAAGCATCCAGATGTGTTCTCATTCCGCCCAAAACATTCAGGACGCATCAGTTGGTGACTTTGCTGATTGGACTTTTTAAGATATCCCATAATTCATAAAGAGCAAAGATTTTTCGAGGAACATGGATCCAAAAGGTTGAGAAGTTATTACGGTTAATGCCGTCATTATCTGATATCTGATATAAACAACACTAATTACATGATAGTTAAAATGACCTTTTGACACAGAGTTGTACTTGGTTATTTCTTTGGACAATTACTCAGATTACTTAATAATTAAATTGATTGCAGGGGTAATTGTTTTCTTACATGGATTGTACCCTAATTTATGTCATATTTATTCCTCATAGTAATAATAAACCATAAAAATAAGAGAACTCGAGCACTAATTTCTTTATTATATATATTATACACTTTAAACTTATTCGAGGAATGTCAAATCAAAATCATTTTTGGATGTCAATTTTAAGATGCTCAGTTTGTTCATATTCATATATTTATATACAGTGTATATTTATATATTTTTTTGTATATTTTAACTATTTAAACTATAGATGAATTATTCATTATTAATTAGTTATAATAGATGAATTCATAAATACGACAGTGTTTGTATATGTTGGACCCTGTGTTGTTGTTTTTTTCGTGTTTCTTTTTATAATTATTGTCTATTAAAACCCCCTCTTTGTTTCCCCCCAGCCACTGTCCTGTGACAGTGTTTGGGTTAATTTGGCGAGGAGGGTTCACTCCAGGCTGCAGACGGTGCGGTGGTGTGAACAGCTTATCTTAGACACAACAGATACAGAGTGAAGGGTAGTGAATGGAAATGTTTGGGATCAGGATTCACGCCGCATTTCTGCCGACGACTTATCACATGTCTAAATAAAATAATAAAAGAATGAAATAAAACCCCAGATCGTGTGTTTTTTTTGTGTGCAAACACTGGCATCGCTCATGAGGCAACTGATGATTTGCGGATCATTGTTATTACACAATAACCATGACGGTCAACAGCCAATACGAGAATCTTTAAACAGACTTATACATACGGAGCAAATACAGTGGAAACCTCTTAAAGTGATGACGTCTGCCTGCGTCAAACTGATCACTCAAAGCGGATGATTGTTTTTTATTTGTCTTTATTTCTCATGCAGATTACTATCCAATGCCATCAATGGCTTTGCGGCGTCTGACACGGGACACACGGGGCTTTTTTGTTTCGTTCAATTAGGAAACAAAGGAAATTAAATACAACTAAATTTTAAAAAAAAACTGTTTGTATTCGTTCTTTTTTGTGGAGAAACGGGAAACGGGGAGGCACCGCGGAGTGGAGATTGCTCCCTGTCCATTACGCATTTACGCCATTGCTCTTCTGTTTTAAGAATTATCAGTCTTAAATACATTTTTTAACTTAAAATAATTGTCGGACAAGATTTAAAGTGTTTAATCAAAATGTAAAATTGTAAGATTGCGTCGGTGCTATGCAAAATCCTAACTGGGCTACAGCACCAGCAAGCCCGGCGTAGCGCCGCCACTGCAGACAGGTTAAAGTATTATGGGAGTAAAGGAAAAACGATAGAATTATCGTAGTTAAAACATTTTTTTTCCATATGTTGTCATGTATGAAAATACCAAAATCAACATTGTTAGCGGACTACTTGATTATTATAAGCAAATTATTTAAACAACATTTGTATAGGAATGATTTTTTCCAAAGCTTTTTGATCCATATAAGCGGTTGATCACTAACAGTGATCATTATAAGTGGTTTCCACTGTATTGTGTTTTTTAATGTTATATTATATAATGTACTGCTCGTCTTCTTTATTTATATATATAAATATATATATATATATATATATATATAGATAATTTTTTTTATAAATCGTAGCTACTTTTACTGCTGCATTTCCCGAGATGGAACCAATAAGGCAGTCTTCGATTATTTAAGTTATTATTATTATTATTATCATTATTATTATTATTATTATTATTATTATTATTATTATTATCTTAACACGAAGAGGAAAACGATGCATCCTTTCTAGGTTTTATAAGAAAGAAATTTGATTTTAAAAAAGCTGCCTTGACTACTACCATGGTTAAAGGACCAATATGCCGATGATTCATATTATTGTTATTTAAATCGTGAGAACATTTCTTTCATGTCTAATGTTAAAGCAAAATATGTTACTGTTTAACCTTGATAATTCATGCTATCCTACATTGTTTTTCAACACAATATTGCTTTTTGAAGGAGATTTACCGAATGGAATAAACCTGGGACCAGGGTAAGAGCAGGCTTGACGACTCAGTTGTTTTCAGTTTTTGCCGCATGTGTTAAACCACAGGCACGGCTTAAGTGTAAAAAAAAAATAAAAAAAAATAAAAATCAGGAAGAGGAACATGAACGTCTCTGCCACATGACCAGCGAGGCAAATTAAACGAAATGGTGGTAAATTTAACGTGCGCAGGTGGATAAAACCTGTGGCAGCTGCTTTCACACACCCTATGCATCAGTCTCACCACAGAGAATTTAGTAAATACTGTGGTGCATATTCTGCGGCATCCTCTGACAACTTAGCCTGCCCAAAACCTGCAAACAGGTTTCTTTGCTGTTCAAAATGCAGTTTGACTGTGTGTCCTCGTAAAACCCCACTCCCGATTTCCTCCAGAAAACAATGTATCCGACCTTAACATTTGTCCAATGAATGGAGCCTATTTAGGAAGGGTGTCCTCTTATAAATAGCAAGGTAAATCAGCATTTTAATTTTTTATTTGCAAGTTCAACACACTCCAGAGCTCTGTGGATTTGCTTAAAATAAACATCGACCTCAAAAAACGGTTTGGTGATAATACGATTATAAGATTAATATAATAACATAAGTATAGATAAATAAAGTTCTACAGGTAAATGGGATGGACGTCTGCCAATTGTAACGGTTGTTTTTATAATGTGTTGCTGTGTTTGCAGTGCTTCGTGTTGCCTTGTTGCCAAACCTTTATCCGAGGCGAAGAATTATGTGCATTTCTTTGTATTTGTTTTATTTGTCTTCGGTCATCCATTCATGTGTTTTTGTGATTCTAAGCAGAGCAAAATAATGTGAAAAAGAAATAAAACAAATTGAACACCGCATTTATTTATATATTATCAATAAATAAATATACAAATAAAAAAAATAAAAAATACATAAATATGGTGTTATTGGCTGAGAATAATAGCTGCTGGCTTTCCTTAAGAAGCTATTACTTACTTAACTATTATACCGTAGTATTTTGAACGGAGTAGTTCATTGTTAGTAATCACGACTGTAACGATTTTATAGAATTTTGGAGAAAGAAAGACATATTTCACTGACAATTAATGGAGCTTGAATGTTATTCTCCCTTGTAAGTCGCTTTGGATAAAAGCGTCTGCTAAATGACTAAATGTCAATGTAAATGTAAATTAATGATGTGAAAAATGAACACAACGTTTGGTTCTGCATTGATCACTGCTATTTCATGACACTTCTCACTGGTCAATTGTATAATGGAAATAGCACACTCACACAAGCACACAATTATTTTGAATTTTATTTTCCGAATTGACACTCGGTAATTCTCAACATGGACGACTGGGAAATTTATCTCACATAGTGAGAAAAGACTGGAAGAAAAACTGTAGCTGACCATTATTATAGGCAACCCAATGCCATTATATTACACATCATGTAAGATTCAAGATTTTTTATTTGTCACATACATATACATACTTTCATACATATATGCAGTGAAATGTAATAATGTAATAATGTAATGTAATAATGTAAGTTACCTGTATTATATTTCTGAATAATCCGGCAACAAATTATTTTGAATGAAAATGATAAATTAATATAATAGTAAGAGAAACATTTTCTATTCCCTTTAGTCAATTGTCAATCAATCATAATATACGTATATAGTCAATATAGTCTATTAATACCCCAGCGGGCTAAAAGGAGCATGGTGACTGGTGATAGAGCACTAATGTTAACATTAATGCTATAATTTTACAGCTTTATGCAATAGTTAAGATAATGAATAATAGTTAGCTGCATGACTACCTTATAGCCCTCTATTCTTAGTGGTATAGTAGCGCAAATCATACACATGATCATATCATACATATCATACATTCAACATAATAATTTTTCAAACACATTCTTTATTAAAATGTATACATTTCAGCAAGTTCCTGTAAGTTGACAAACTGGCTTTTTCACTCACAAAAGCGCAAAGTGGACGACAGGAAAAAGGAGAGACAGACTTGTTTCAGTGTAATTTACTAACACGTCCGGATCCTGTGAATGTCGGTCGCGCCGGATTGTTGGCAGCCGGCACGTAATGAGTTTTGTCTTATCACATTATCTTAACCTTCGCAGGCGTGCCCTGCAGTTCTGCTGTTGGAGGTGTGACATTCATCCATCCATCCATCCATTGTCTTGCCGTTTGAGGAAACAGAATGTCTTCTTGGGGTGATGAGGCTCACAGCGGTGAGAAAGGAGTTAATGGAACAGCTTGAGTCAAACCTGAAATGTTCAGTTCTGCTCGTGTGAAATAAATGCAACCGTGAGGCGTATGCAAATATTTCTTCCATCCGCACGCACGCACACACACACACACACACACACACACACACACACACACACACACGTAGGTAGTTGCAGATAACACCATTCTGCTCCATCTTGCTCAATTTAAGTCGTGTAAACACAGGTCTGACTGCTTTTCAGCACAATTACATCAAAATATTTACACATTATAATTTAATATAGAGTCTAAACTTGTTTAACAGTGGTCAACACTGGTAAGGCTGGAACGTTCAACATGGAGTTATATCTGTTTAGGCGTATTTTCCACAAGAGAAACAAAATAACGTCCTTCCATTTGCCTGTTGCAACTAGAATGAACTTTGAAATGCAGCATAATCCATCCCCCTGTGATTTTTGGCTTCTCAATTACAAAACTGATTACCCCCCATTTTATCTTTTTCATCTCTCATTTAGGAGCATCTGTAGGTTCCCCCCTCGGGCGGTTTCCTCCTCCAGTTGACTCGGCTTTACCAGAAATCGTCCCTAATTGTCTTGATTGGCCCGCTGACTTATTTCAACGTTGACATGTTTTGCTTCCACCTCAAACCTCCTCCCTGGCAGGAGGAGGTCCGACCACACGACGGACGTCCAGACGCGATGTGCAGCAATGCACAGCACTTTGTTTGTGTGGCGAGGGGGCTTAACCGTCCGTTGCCCTTTTTCCGTGGAGTTCGCCGAGTGTCCGCCGAGTGTCCCGAGTCTGAAGTGCATCGATCACGTCCGCCTTCCCGCGTCCGGGGCACGAGTTTAGCGAGCCGCGTTCACCTAGAACCCAGTACGAGGAGGGATTCATTGATATTCCGCTCCCTGTGGAATGTCAGATGCCCAAACAAGGGGAGCTGGGGCACATCACAGGCCTTTCAATCACCTCCTGGACCAACGTTAGCTCATACATAATCACATTTCAATTACTGACAGGAGAGTGACCTTTGCCTCTAAAACACCAACCTAATGGAACACATGTGTTTCTGAGAGCGACAGAAAAGAGAGATGGGGAGGTGTGTTTGCGTGTGTGTGTGTGTGTGTGTGTGTGTGTGTGCGCGTGTGCGCGTGTGTGCGTGTGTGTGTGTGTGTGTGTGTGGGGTGAGGTGGGGGGGGGGGTGGAGAGAAAGAAAAGAAAAGAAGGAAGGGACTTGGGGCTGTGTCATGCCGAAAAGCTATAAAAAGAGATGCCACCGCTTTCTCCTGGATCAGTCTGGGAACTCATCGGCTATTTTTAGCCATACAGTGTGTACTGTACGCTGGGCGCTGGACGTAATGCAGTCGCTTCCCAGGGTTTGGAGGAGAGGAGGAGGAGGAGGAGGAGGAAGAGGAGGAGGAGGAGGAGGAGGAGGGGAGGCGACGGAGAAGACGAGAGAACGAGAGAAGGGCATGAAAAGTTGAAAGGAGACAGGAAAAGGAGAGCGGAAGATAAAGAGTGAATAAGGGGATATATGAGAAGAAGAGAGACCTTGAGACCAGTGCGTGTCTCATCTCCCCAGACTGATTCCTGGTCTGTGTTTGTGTGTGTGTGTGTGTGTGTGTGTGTGTATGTGTCTGTCTGTGTGTGTGTGTGCCTGCGTGCGTGCATGCGTGTGTGTGTGTGTGTGTGTGTGTGTGTGTGTGTGTGTGTGTGTGTGTGTGTGAATCCGGGGGCCCTCCGCTCCAAGCCTTTTTGCAGTCCCAGGGTTTAGCGAACTGGAGGGAGAAAACACCAGAGATTCTGTAGGTCGTAAATCAAGCGCCTCCATCCCTCCACCCGTCCACCCCGCCATCCCACCATCCCACCGGGTAAGGTAATTCTTTCCTGCGAGGCTTTTCATCTTCTCTCTTCTTCTCTCCTTCTTTTCTTTCTTCCTTCTCCCCCCCCCCTCTGTCTGTCCTGTCTTTCACTCTCTAATTCCCATTCTCGGCCCCGCTGTCTCTGTGTGCTTAGCGGCCTTGTGTCATTATTATGGGCCAATTTGTGTCAATGCTAACATCCCATTCATCATGGGGGGAATGTTTCCGCCGAGGGGGCCGGGGGGTCTCGCATACCTCACCTCTCACATTTTCACCATGGTGGCATCCGCTCCGCCGTGCAGGTCAAGGGTCAGAGTTCCAGACCTCCTGAGTGATCACTGACTTCTCCTGACTGCACGCCTAACCCCCAACCCATCCACCCTAAGTCCACACTCCCCACCCTGTCCCCCCCTATCCCGGCCAGCCCTCTTCTCTCCTTCCAGACCTCCCCCTCCTCTCCGCCTAGTTTTGTGTTTTCATTCCATCTTGCCTTATTGCAGGAATTATCCCCCCATCACGATTCAGAAGACGGTTTCAGTTCCTCGCCTGTCTTTCTTGAACACAACTCGCCCACAAAAACCAGATTCCTGCCTCTCCACTCGTCTTGTACCTCACCTCCTTTTGACTTTACCCCCCTCTATCTCGGCTCATCCTCTCACCTGAGTGAGGACAAACCAGATTTTTGTGTCGGGAGTGACTGCCCCTCAAACTTTGATCAGTTGGAACTTGTCACGCAAGACGGATGCCTCACAACGGGCTGTGGATAGATCTGTCCCAAACACCATACATTACATCCACTTTCCCAAGCCTTTTCCCACCCACCTAACAACCTCTCCCCCAACCCAACCCCCCTATCACACCGATGGCTGACAGCCCTAACTCTCACTAAAACCCCTACATGCGGGTCGATGGTTTATTTCTTATGAATGAAGGGCCCAAAGGAAAGTGCATTCCTTTCTTAGCCGGGCCTCTGAGAGGAAGCAGCTGGTAAGCTCATGGCAGACATCAGAGTTTTTATTTCCTGCTTATGAATACAGAAAGACAAAAGAAGACCAACGAGATGACAAAAAATAATAATATTTACAACAATTGTTAACAATCACAACAAAAAAGGGTGCTAAAAATGAGCGCGACGCGGTAGCCCAAATAATCGTGTCCTCCCGGAGGGCGATATGGTTTCGGGATAATCGCCGTGGAAGGCATGAGAAATGTTCAGCTCCGCGCGACTGGCCACCTGAGTTTGCTTCTCCTGTGAACTGACAGCTCTGCAGCCTGGAGTGGACCAGGACAAAGGAGGAATTGAAGACCGGGTCAAAGAGGAGACATGGTTTACGTACTGTGCGGGGTAAGACGTCTCACTCTCAGGCTCATTTCCCAGGCGTAATTCTGGTATTAGTGTATCTAACTAGTGATTAACTAGGATGCGGTCATGTTTACAATGTTAACAAGTCGTTCCGCCCCTTCACGCAGCGAGCAGAGTTATGATGAGGGATGTTGCTAAACACAAAAACATACCAATCACGGAAATGCGACAAGTGGGTAAGACCTCGACTAGAGGTTGGAGACATAAAACTAGGTTACTGAGCCGGTGGTGTCGAAAGGCCAGACAGCAACAGCCACGGGGAGGGAAGGATTGTTGGAAGGGCCACAAAAATGCCTTTGCATCTCTCTCTCTCTCTCTCTCTCTCTCTCTCTCACTCACTCACTCGCTCGCTCGCTCTCTAGCAGCTCCTAATTATGCCCAATTACACCTTTAACACAAGTCGTCTGCTGTGGACATTTCTCAGGGTGTGAGGTCAAGCATTTCCTGTATCTGTGAATGGCCCAATGTCAGGGGGATTGTCTCGCGGGGGGCCTCCTGTACTCCCCCCTCCCGCCCCCTCCGTCATTCTCTCCCTCGTCATTCCTCCCCCTTCTTCCCAGACCTTCCCCACTCACCCGGGTGAGATAGTAGGTGTTTTAACCTCCCGGACCTTCTCCCCTTTCTCAAGCGTAAACAGGAATGCACACGCACACAGGCGGCCCTGAGGAATTAAACATAACTATGCCAAAGCCTTCGACAACGGACAAATGATTTGATCCTGATTTTCAAACGATACTAAGAACGCAGATGTCAACAACAAAACAACCTGACCGGACAAACTACCGTAAAACCACAACCTCCAAATATTACTCGGCCACAGCCTCCGACGCGCAACCTGAACTGGAAAAGACAGAAAAACAACATGCCACGACTACCAAAGACCACAGACTCCAGTTCGACTCCATCCTTCAACCACGGCCAGTTCACACCCTTAAACTCCACTAAGGCCACAACTGCAGCTGTAGCACAACCTCCTAAAATGTAAGACTACAACTACCAGAGACTTCAGGGAGGCCGTGACCTCCAACGGCATTAAAGACCGCAATCCCAACCACAGCGCAACAAAACTTGTGTCTCCAACCGCGGATGGACCTGAAGCCCAAACCCAGGCTAGACCACGACCGCCAACGACTGTGAGGCCAGCGCCACCGACTGCGCCGAAAACAACATACCCTCGGCAAAAAGGAATGTCGGTCGTCACGGGAAATCGACTCTAATGATGGAGATACCTGCCCGACCAGCTGGCGGCTTTCCATTCGGGTGGCGTTCCTGTCGTTTCGGCCTGTTTGTTGAGTTTGGGCCTGTTTGTTGAGTTTGTTGGACACAGCAGACACACCACACTTATGTTAAAGGAAGGTGGAAGGTGCTGGACTTCATATCCCTTAACATACCCGGTGCTACAAACAAACATAAACAAATTGCGTAAAACATATGCATTTAATGTGCGTGTGTGTGTGAACGCATGCGTACATATTGTATGTGCACTAAATCTCACAAGCTTTTTCTCCCAATTTACGTGTTGTTGAAAATGGCAAGATCGAAAGATGATATCCTGCTCGAATCAACGGCCATCTCTGTCTGGGTTTTGTGCACAAATTAGTGTTCAGCACGTCCGGAAATCCCCAGTACTCTCAAATAGTATGCAAACAATACAAGGATGACATACTATACCTGGTGAAATATTGTGGCATGCAAACATTGCACCCTACGCTGGCAAGTGTATCCCACAATGCATTGTGAGGACAAGAAGCTGGGAAACATTTATATGCAGTCTCGTCATTAACCATGCAAGGGGTGCCTCGATATAAAACTGTATAGTATGTCTAAGAAAAAAATCAATGTTTTTACTCACAAGCTAAAGTATCGTGGACAACAGTACGTCGTTCCAGACGCAGCATTGGTCTTGTTTTATGGATGATTTATGAATGGAATTTTTAACTGCGGATAATATTGGTATCAACTACCGATAGCATTGTTGGCTTGAATGATCATATATTCACAACGTATCTTTGAAAAGTAACAACATAAACAAATACACACACATGGGTTCTTGAAAGAAACAAAACCAAATGAAACTAAATAACTGAAACCCAATTCTATGAGCCTCGCGTAAGACACACAACACGTCCGTATCCTTATGTGCTTTTGTGTTTCCTGTGAAGAGATCGGCGCTCATCCCTCTCCCCTTTCAGGGACACGTTTTTCCTCTTTCCGACGGCCCACTTCCTTTTACTTTTAATCCTCCTGTTAATAAAAACGCACCTTGAGTTTGCTCTCACCGTAAGCCTGTGTGTGCATCGCATATCTTATCTAATCTGCAGGATTTGTGTACGTTCATGTGAGTCATTGCCGGCCGCGTCGAGGAAACGGCCGGCCCGCCTCACAACAGTAGTGTACCAACAGGTTGGGTTCCCACACCCAGTAGGAAAATAAATACTCCATAATCACTGCCTATCAAAACAGCCGACGCACGGGGTTTGAACCGAAAACTGGCACATTCCATGGGAAATCCATAGCGAGCAAGTACACGCTCGCTCCTCCACGCTGACATTTCAGAGACACAAGGGAGAGATTAGAGGTGCATATGGGAGGGACGCGAAACTGGGATGAAAGACGGTTGAGAGAGGGATGGGGGTTTATCGCCCCTCCATTTTCCTGAGACAAATTGACGGCTGACCCGGACGAGAAACACGTCGAACGCCCCCGACGAGGAGATCACAGACAAAGGATGGGAGCGGGCAGCGGGGTCGGAGCGAACGGATTTGACCCGGTCGGATTTATTTGGTGGCGGGTGGACAAACAATAAAGGTTTTTCCATGGTGGAGGTCACACCAATACGTACGAGCGTATTTCAATAAGGGTTTCGACGAAATGCCTCGTGAGCGATCAAAGCGAGGCGGCGGGTGACCTCTTTTGTGTCACCTGCGGTCAGGCGGTCAAGTCCTCGGCGCAGAAGATAGTAAAAGCAAAAAGCAAACAAAACAACGAGTGAGGATGTCCACGCGGAGATCAACAGAAGTACAATCCTCGGAAGGAGGAAGGAGGAAGTCTCTCATTGTTTTCCAGCCAAAAGAAATCCCTTATTGGTGACAGGAAGTCTACTTTGAACACCTCTTTTAACAATCTCCCTGTACCGGCCACCCACTCGCCCACACAATCCTGCAAGCCACCATGCAGGGGATAATGTTACTGTTATGACCTAACGGTCGCCTCTTTGCCAGGAAGACAGCAGTGGAAATAAATATGAGAGAAAAAAAAGAAAAAACCTTGAGAGAAATATGGATTTTTTTTATTTTTTTTCTCTTTCTTCATCTGAAATGCTGAGTAGAGGAGTTAAGTTATTATTGGAGGCGGGGGGGAAAAATGAAAGAGGTCATTCATGAAAAAGAGCCAAGATATGAGGAAACCACACTTGTGTCTGAAACAGGCAGGAGGAACGCCGAGCCAAATCTCGGGCCCTCAGCTGTTGTTCCGAGACACGCATTTATCACGCAGCCTCTTCCCCCCTGCGCAAAAAAACGACCCTCGCAGGAATCCACGGAGGGGGGTCCCGCCGGTGACCAGATGACCCTGGATGCCGGAGAGTGGCAGGTCGCCGCAGGATGAAAGGGGACCTTGTACTTGCCGTGTCCTTGTCTGTGGGTGTGACTTTAAGTGCTGTCCCACGTTAAAGGTAGCGCGCCTCTGGAGAGAGATAAACTGCCTGGCAAATATTTGTGCGCTGGATCCACATCCTGGGCCATGCGAAGCGGAGGAAAGTGGAACTGGGTGGGATTTTGCCTAAAGCTATTAAACACACCGCCTCCTGCTCCTTCACATACTTCACCTTGGAAAAAATGAACAGGACGCGTAAGGTGGAAGGAGTGGGTGAGAGAGAGAGACAGAGAGAAAGAAAATGGAAATGAAGCAGAAAAAAAAAGTTAAGAAACAAAACTGACAGAGGCGAAGGTAGGTAGCACCATGATAAAGGGCAGTGTATTTAGCACTTCAGTGGGCTAACGATCGTAGCAAAGCTTTTCCAGGTTTGGGCCATCTGTCACTTTTATGAACAGCGGGGTAGGAAATTGGGTCTTTGGGTTGTTTGGCCTGGGAATAATGAGCCACTGAAAATGATTGTTATAGATGACCTCTGTGCACCGTTCTCATATGGAGCCAATCGAGGCTCAGCTTCAGCCAGTTCCTAACAATCGAGGATAAATCAGTTCAATGTTATGGGCCAAAGGGGGCGTGCAGCAGGAGGTGGTTCTGGGAACGGGGTTACAATGTCCTTCTTGGACGGCGGGGGGGCTCCGACAGAGTTCATAGAAAAAAAAAAAGGCCCATCGCCAACCAAAATACAACCAGCCCGGTCGATTTATTTGACGTCTTTCTGACGTTTTACCTGACGTCTTGAAACAGACCAGTCAGGAGGTCCATTATGGGGGAAGTTGAACGCGAAGCCCTGTGGCTGCAGGAGGAAGCTGCGGGCTGAAAGGTGGCTCCAAGGGGTCGGACTTTGAGGAGAGGAAAGGGCCAGACGTGAGGGATAGGAGGACAGGGAAAAACAAAAAACAAAAAAAAAAAACGCAGGTGAGGGGATGCGGATTGGAGAGAGAAGAGAAAGAAGAGTGAGAGAGGTGTGTATTCTTTAAAGCATCACAGTCAAGACGCCGCGCACTTCTCCGGATGCCGTGCAGACAAAACAGACAAAAGAAAAAAAAAAAAAAAAACCCCGATAAGGTCAGTTTTGAGACACATTCCTGAGCGGAATGTGTGCGCGCTGATGAGGGCACAGTGTGTGGTCAA
The DNA here is from genome assembly GCF_960531495.2 of Zeus faber. NCBI lineage: Eukaryota > Metazoa > Chordata > Actinopteri > Zeiformes > Zeidae > Zeus > Zeus faber. The sequence continues at coordinate 13,235,755 of NC_137201.1, read as the reverse complement.
ACACTAAATACAAAACGCACTTGTCCCTGCAGACTATAGGGGCGTTCCCGGTTCTGATAGATGATCGCAAGGTTGACGAGCAAATACAACCTAATAGAAGTCAGGCACTGTTGTTAATACGCCTTATGAAAAGGAAAATCCGAATCCGAATCCTAAAAATCCTTGAGCATTGATGATTGTAATGGCATTATACATGTAATACACATACAAGCACACATACATGCAATTCATGTAGAAACATATTATACAACTATACACGATGCTTTGTATGCCATAGGGACTCATGAAAGCAACATCGTTCTACTACAAATAGTGATATTATTGCAACTACCATTACAGCCATTACTAATACTGTTTCTACTACAGGTATTATCACTACAATTACGTTGACACTAAGAGTTTCCCTCACACTGTCACCACCACTTTTATATAAAACCCTATGGGACGCGTCCACTTTGTGGCCGCGCTCTGAGTGCACCGCCTCCAGCTGCTGTTACGTCAGCTTGGCGACGTTTTTCAGAAAAGCTCATATTGTTTCACCAATGACGAGGGAAAGGCAGACAGTTCGCCGCAGCAACAAGGACGGAGAGAGACGAAAAAGTGCCTTTGAAAGGGTCGTTTTGAGAGTGATTGGGAGCACAAATAGATGGTGTGGAACAAAATCGGGTGTTTTCGTGGGACTATCAGGTAAGCTCAGCGGGGCGCTTATTGTGAACGTACCCTCGCTCTCCGACAAATAATCACAAAAGTCAAACAAAGGCTATCGCGCTCCCTGTTCCTGTTTGCTCTGAGGACACTGGAACCAGACGACGACGATCATTCCACACATCCCAGCGGGGGCCGGCGCTTCCAGCGGGACACGTGCACATTCCACCAGGTTAGTCTAGTCATGCTCAACGCTTCAGTTTGCCTTTTATGAAAAGGGTGTGAAACGTCCCCCTGCAAGTAGTAGCGTATACTGAACCCCCCCGACTGTTTGGCCCCTGGGGCCTACTGTACACATGCAAATTCTGACAGTTGCTGGTAGGCCCCCGGGAGATGCATCCGCAGAGGGCAATAACTTTGGCCTGTGCGAGCGTGTTGCTCATCCCACCAACCGGAGAGGGACAGGGTCATTATTCCCGTGTCAGTTTCTCACTGTCCCTCATTCCATGAACCTTATCTGCCATTCAAACTGACAACCCCTTCGGTGGAGCCCACTCCACCGCTTTTCTCATTATTTCCCCTCTTCCGTTCTCCTTCGCTGCACTTTCCTCTCTTTCAAGCAGGTGCTTCATTTTCCCCAATCGATGTAAGCGCTTCAAGGAATTGAGGCGTAAAGTCGATTCGATTGAATAACTATTAGAACAGGGGCACTTGTTTCAACTGTTTCCCTCCTCGCTCTCTCTCTCGCTCTCTCTCTCTCTCTCTCTCTCTCTCTCTCTCTCTCTCTCTCTCTCTCGCTCTCTCTCTCTCTCCCTCTCTCTCTCTCTCTCTCTGTTTTTCTTTCAAACTTTCTCTCTGCCGGTTGACTCATACGTGACATATTTGCCTCATGCAGACAGCTGCCCTGACAATTGGTGACAAGCAAGACAATGTATAGAGTGAGGGCTGAAGGAGCTTCTGGGAGGGATTGGGCATCATTGGCAACGGTCAGGGTTGGACTGTGCATGTGTGGAAACACTATGCACACGCACACACGCACGCACGCACGCACGCACGCACGCACACACACACACACACACACACACACACACACACACACACACACACACACACACACACACACACACACACACACACACACACACACACACACACACATTTTTAATAGTTTTTGTACATGACCAAGCTGGCCAACCAAACTGAACGACGCAAAAACTTTGTAAAAAGCGGCCGACTAGACACGCAACTCAGCGGGAAAACAGCGGAACCATGAGAAAGAGAGATTAGAGGCCACAGTGTTATTGCTGCTTTCAGCGGCCCATTGTATTTGGTTTTCAGAGCAAGCCCATATGTTCACTTGTTATCACTGACCATCCCATATAGGCAAGCCCCGCAGATACAGTAAGTCGAGTCGAGTTTTGTCTAACATCTTGCTTTGGAAACAGGAATCGCAATTAATCCCAGAAAACAAAAACAACAACAGCAGATGTGCCGATCGGTTGCAGAGAGATTATCAAGAGTTTTGTTGGCATGATTTGTGCAACAGCCCGTTTCATTTTTTTGGGTTTTATTCTTTCCCTTGCTGTGGGAAACCGTCCGGTTTCTGTCATTTAACATCCCACCTAACTGTACAGTCATATTCATATTTTCTAATTTTTACTAAATTATTAATTTAGTAAAAATAGATTAATTCATTTAATTTGTTAATTATAAATGTTTTATTACTTTTAGAATGTTTCATAGTTTTACTTTTCATATTTTTCTTTCTTTCTTCTTATATTATTAGCTATTACTTTATTATTA
>NC_137201.1:13215807-13230807 GCF_960531495.2 Zeus faber | reverse complement strand
TGCTATTTATTACTACCGTGTCTTTACATTTCGTAAAATGTAGTATTGTGAGAGGTTATGCAAGCCTCGCACAGCTGTCCCTGGTCGCAGGTTAAACTGTTTTCTGCACACGTACAATGTCATGCATGTGGAAATATTAACTCACTGCTCTACCTAGACTTAAATATACTTCTCTAACCTATTGGCTGTCCATGAAATTCTGTAAAACTGCGTTAAAGAACCAATGAGACAAACCACGGCACGTTATACTACGAAAGCACTACAGTAATAGCCATTGCTGTATCTTTACAGGTCATTGGGCAGTTAGTTCAAACTACATTCCGGGTTGAAAATTGTGTTATTAAGTAAAAAAAATAAAATAACTACCTGCACGACCTTATATGACAAATTTAATTTGCCGTTCCTGGACTTTTTTTTTCAAGTCAGATATTGTGAATACAGAGTTTACATCACAGTTACGATATTCAAAATATTGCATGAATCGAGACAAATGCATGTAAATGTACTAAATTTGGTGAATGATGTGGACTGGATTTAAAAAAAAAATGTTTTAGCCTTTACATGTACATTATAATCACAAATAAATGATTCATTTATTCATACACACATTCAGAAGTAAGCAATGCAAGGTGTATGCATAATGCATATATTATATGCATGTATGTCTTTGATGTGTTAAAAGGCCAACACACGCTATTCCATCAGCCCAACCATCAATCTGTCTCCTTCCCCCACTCTAACTATTTGGATTTTAGCGATCCACAACAGAGATCCATTCCTCCTCCCTCTGGACCCCCTCATCTTGGACCAGACGTGAGCTGTACAGCGTGGAGTCTGTGGAGGGTGGAGCGCTAGATGGTATGAGGCCGGATGGCTGAGGGGAGATGGGGCACAGATGGAGATCGTCTTCCCTTACAGACGCAACATCATCATGAGGGGGAGAGATCGAAAGGGAGATTGAGATGGAGAGAGACTAAAAGTGACTAAAACAATAACCAGCTTTGCAGGACCTGTTCAAATTGTCCGTCACCCTGCAGCCAGAGAGGCCTTTTTGTTTCGGCGATAGAGCCACTACCACCACTAACACCGACCCTCGCTACGCTCACGGGTCTTCCCCTCTCCCTCCCCGTCTCTACCCGTCTCTCTTCCCTCGCTGTGCCCATCCTTCGCTCCCTCCACCCATCCGTCATCCCCCACCACCACACACACACACACACACACACCTCTCTCTCTCTCTCTCTCTCTCTCTCTCTCTCTCTCCCTTTCTCTAGCCTGGGCTTTCACTTTGGGGGGCCCTGAGCTTCCCTCCCGGGCAGACCGGGGAGCTTTTCAAGGTACCCTGATGGATGCTAATGCTGCACTCTTTCAGATCGTTTTACAGCCGGGGGCCTTTGATCTGCCAGCAGGCCTCTCTCCGCGGGCCGCCCGTCCTGAGAAAATGTAAATCCCCGCCTTACAGACACCTGTGAAAAAAATACAGCAGAAAGGGAGGACCGAGAAAGAAGTTACTCTAAAGGGGCAGAGAAAAAGGGAAGAAAAGATACAGTATTATGACATTTGAAGGAAAAAAGAAGGGGAGGGAGGAATGGGGAGGGAGGTGGAGGAGGGCATAGTTTAGATTGTGGCCAAATGACAAAGAACGAGATGGAAACTGCACGGAAATAAGAGCGAGGGAGTCAAGAGAGTGGAAGAGAGAGAGAAAGCGGTGTAAAAAAAAAAGAAAGGGGGCAGAAGAGCGGAGAAAAATGGAGCGGAGAAACTGAGACACGGGCGGCAAACAACAAAGAAAGAGAAAGAGAAATCGCCCGACAAAACAGAGAGGCTTGGGGGGGAGGGGGGTGGCAAAAAAGAAAGCAAGATAGTGTGGAGGAAATCAAGAAAAATAATGAATTAACGAAAGCACAGGTGACGAGAAGAGAAACAGCTCGCACAGACGGACGGAAGGGCAGACAGACAGACAGCCAGGCAGGAAGACAGAAAAAGAGACGGACGGACAGCGAAAGAGCGCGAGAGACAGACGGACAGGCAGAACTGAGAGACAGTAAGACGCAGGACAGACTGAGGACGCCTGTTCCACAGCCCCGGGGCGGATGTGTCTGTCGGTGCAGTTGAGAATTTAGGAAGGAAGACGTGCAGAAAGAGGAGAGCGCTGAAGGGACTGCAGTCCGTTTGTAACAGTGACGGCAGTAAAAAGAGGCTTCTGCCGGACAGCTGGCTGCAGCTGATTGGAAGACAGGCTCTGTGGAAGGGCGCTTGTCTTCCTGCGGCCAGCTGCTGCGTCCAGAGGCCCTCGGTGACAGCACAAGGCCCATGATTGATCAATGGCGCTGGCGGTTCAATGGGGGCAGAGGACGGAGCACAGCGAGGGGGACTTTTCTTCAAGAAGAAGCGCACTGTGCGTCGGCACAGCACAGCGGCACAGCACCGAGCGGCTCTGCCCCTACGAGTGACGCACGACTGGCGAACGACTCGCCGGTAGCGGGCAAATCTTAGAATTGACTCAGGAGTCGAGAGTTACTCGGTACTGCGCTAAAATGAGATGCTAATTTCATTAGTTTTGTTTGTTTCATTCACGACTACGTGCGGGGCTTCCACTGAGTCTTCAGTCTCGATTTTACGAGAACGCAGAGCCCTGAGCCGCGAGTCACACATGCGCCTCAAGCAGCCCGGCTATGTGCCCGACAAACTGTTAAGTTTCGATTCAGCGAGCGGGCAAGTGAGACAGGGAGGGGGAGAGCGGGCGACCGAGCGGGGGAACCTTTCACTCGCGACTTGCAAAATGAAAATAATTGAATCCACGCGGAAAAAAAGCGTAATTCATATTGAATGATGACCGATTTGCACTTTCACCGTGCACCACAATAATTGTAACTGAATGAAACGGTTCTTCACCGACTCTTCTGACTCCCGTTCGTCGCTCCCAGCGAATCCTCCCTTGCTCGCCCCGTGTTACCCCAACTGAATCAAATGAACGAAGGAGAACGACTCACAAAAGAGCCAAACGTTTCACCACTATCCAGTGCCGACTGTCTCGCCGGCCGGGACAGAACGAGAGAAAGTAGAAATAGCAGTGACTTTGACCCCGGTTACTTCTTTTGTCTTTCTTCCTGTCTTTCTCTTTTCCTTTCTGTCCCGTGTTTGTTGTTACGCTGCTCTTCAAGACCCCCGCCGCTGCTTTCCCCGCTCCCCTGGCCGCAGACATCGCGCAGGAAGTGAAGCACATGTCGGGCTTGCAGGTCGGGCGTGTCCGATTAGAAACGCAGGTCTGGTTCACATCGCGAGGGGCCCTTCCCGACGACGACGACGACGCCGGCGAGTGGATAATAAGCTCGAGCGAGGGTGAACTCAGGCTCGAGACGTAACTCACTTGATTTGTTTCATTGCTTTATTAGATTCAGAAGAGGGAGAAAATGGAAGTAGGAGAGGCCTTTCTGTGTCCCCGGGCTGATCAAAGCCTCATGCGGGCCTGAGGCCGGCCTGACTGGTTGGAGTGGAGTTGGTCTCCTAAAAAGGTTATCCTTTTTAATCCAATCTTCCTCTCATCTCCTCTTGCATCAACCCTTGGTTCAAGTAGACGTTTTGAAATCGTATCCCCTTTGTTACTCCTCATTCTCACATTGTGGCACCTTGCCTCTCTCTCTCTCCCTCTCTCTCCCTCTCTGTCCCTCTCTCTCCCGCGGCCTGTACCTCGGTGTGAAGTTCCCTTCCTCCGGTTCCCTGCTGTCCTATCAAAAACAGGGATGATGTCACTCCCTCCCCCTCTCTGCTCCGGAAGGGAGAGAAGAAGCCCCCCGCCCCAGCCCTCGCGAGCCTTTGTAACAGTAGCAGCATCCTTCCGTCTGCACGTCTGTTCCCCGTCTGTCCGTCTGTCTGTCTGCGTCCCTACATCCCTCCGTCTGTCGGTGCGGCGCGCATCCGGTCATCCTGACTCCCCTGCAACTCCCCTGGGCCTCTCTGTCTGAGTGGGGAGGAGGGAAGGAAGGAAGGAAGGAAGGAAGGAAGGAAGGAAGGACGGCTCACTGAGGGTGAGAGGAAGTGAAACAGGGTGTCTTAGCTGGAGCTGATCCACTTCATTGGAGACTACTATAGAGGAGCTGTTTGGACAGGGACAAGGCCAAGTTCAAGTGTGTGTGTGTGTGTGTGTGTGTGTGTGTGTGTGTGTGTGAGTGTGTGTGAGCGTGTGTGTGAGTACATGCTTCTGTGTAATTGCCGGTGTGTACATGGCTGCACACCAACAACAGCACAAACAGAGATAGAGGAAGAATGAAGATAGCCAGCAAAAGAATGAAAGGAAGGAAGAGAGAGAGAGACTAGAGAGATTCTTTCATGTAACTGCAGGTTCTATGTGTTCCTCTTCACGGCCTCATTTAATTTTGTCTGCCTGGGCGTGGGTAGATAGTCGGCGAGTCGAGTCCATTTTGGGAGGATTTTTGTGTGTAAAGTGAGCAGTGTGACTCAGAGCTCCTGCTCGTGGCTGTTCATCAGAGAGTGGCAGCTTACCTCAGTGGAAATTCACGTTTAGCACCATCGGACATGCACGGTTTACCAGCATCGTGTTGTAGTGTTTTGTCACCGCTGCAGAAGCGCAGTCACGCACGCATGTGCACACGCACACGCACGCACGCACGCACCCACACACGCACACACACACAAACACACACACACACAGACACACACACAAACCAAACACATATACACGCATAGACAAACCACACATAGTGCTCTGACGCTTACTTGATAGAATCCGGAGCACCACCTTTGCAGATGCTGCTGAGAGGTTTCCTCTCTCAAAGTCTTTCTTCAAAAGTGCTGATGCAGTCCACAGACGACATAAATGGCAACGCAAATGAAAGACAAACATAGAGAGTGTAAGAGGGCGAGTGAGAGAAAGAGAGAGAGACACACACACAGACAGACAGACAGACAGTTAGACAGACAAAGACAGACAGACAGACAGACAGACAGACAGACAGTAAATACCAGAGAGGTGCTAGCAATTGCCAGGGACTGTCTTTTTGCTTTTTGGCTTTGTCGTTGGAGTGCAGGGAAGAAATAAGTGCACTGGAGAACGAGGTGGAAAAAGACATTTCCTGGTGGGAGTGGAAGGAAAGACTGCCAGGCACAGAGGCACAGCGGCATGGACACTGTCCGCCCCCCCAACCCCGCCATATTGCTATTACAGACAGTGTCTGCTGCAAAGGACGACCCTGCGTTACTGTCTGATCCCCATTGAAGGGCATGGACATGGACCAACAGTGGAGCAGGTAACAATGCATTGGGCATCCGATGCTGCCTTAGTGCCCTTTAGCAAGGCCCCCCATTCTTACTATATTACACTGGACCTCTTTGGGAGCTGTATTTGTAGGTGTTTGTGGGAATGGGGGGCAGGCACTTTGTTTGTGTGTGTGTGTTTGAGAGAACACCTTGTGAACGAATGTGAAAGTGAAAGACAGAGAGAGCGAGAGACAGCGAGGTACAGTGGGACAGAAAGGGAGAGAGAGAATTCCCGTGTTAAAAAAAACAAAGAATCAAAACAAAACAGGCAAAGCTGTCCCAGCATTGTGTGCCAGCTTCGTTTTTCACGTCATAATGCAAACGTCAACAAATCACTTCCGACATGGAGGTCATTGTTGTTTTGTCAGATTCATTTTCTCTCTTTTCTTTTTTTTCCTCAACTCTATGTATTCAGCTGATAAGACATTACAGTAGGGGCTTGAAAAAGGCACACCCACGCCTGCTCTTGTTCTGCTACTAAAAATAAGCGGTGAAGTAATGTGAAAAACACTGCTCTATTTACATTCTGGTAAGTTGCTGCCGAGCTGCAGAGGTGGCGTCTGCAGCGGCCGCCTGGTCTGCAGTGTGTAACGGCGGCTGAATGACGGAGGGGGAATTTCGTGCCTTCCCTCTCTCGCCGAGCAATTAAGAGCGAAGTAGAAATGGAATGAGAGAGAGAGAGAGCGAGAGAGAGGCGATGAGAGAGATGCAGAGAGTGACGGTAAATCGAAAGGCGGAAGGGGGAAATGAAGATGGTCACAGTGTGAACAAAGTGTGACGGGCAGAAAGAGAAGCGGAGAGCTTTGATTAGCATAACAAGGTGCTGTCCCAGAGGCCTTTCCGTTTGCACGGCTTTAAGTGTGTGTGCGCGTGTGTGTGTGTGTGTGTGTGTGCTCGCGGGCGTGTGTGTGGTGTGTACGTGTTCATGATGAATCTGTAAGTGAGTCTCTCATCCAGGGAGGAGGTATGGACATGGGTGGGTGGGTGGGTGGGTGGCCGTGGGCGTGGGGGGCAGAGATAACCGAGAGGGCGGATGGCGGGTGTGTGCCCAGATACGTATCTCTCTGGCTGAATTTAAAAATGATTGGGATCGGAGAGGCACGTGGGGCTGATGTGACTGCCCTCACACATCCACACTGAGAGACAGCGAGAGAGAGAGAGAGGGAGAGAGAGAGAGAGAGAGAGAGAGAGAGAGAAAAGTTCTACTCCTCACAGACACACACACACACACACACACACACCCGTCACCTCACTCCCCCCTTCTCACAAATAACTGATAACTGGTTTAGAATTGCACTGTATAATTAGGAGTCCTAGGCCCTATTGTTATCGTTTGGAGAAGAATTCTCGGAATTTTGAAGTCCAAAACTATCTCGAACGCCAACTTCGGCATACCACACGAACACGGTTGACGTCTTGTTTGAGCTGCGCTGTCAAAATGACCTTGTGGTTGAAGTTTCATCCAAATCGATCCACATACGGTGCACAAATTAACAAAAAAACCGACCAAATTTAGATCGATATTACAGACACAGGCCAACGTATTTCACACCGAAATGATGTCCAACCTGGCTAAAACTATCTGGAAGACATACTTCGCCAGAACCTACGAACACGATTAAGGTATGTCAAAAGCATCTTGTGGTTTCAATTTCATCCAAATTGATCTGATAGATATGGAGCAGATATTAATGAAAACCGAACAACTTTGACCCCAAATTTTCAGCTCCCTTGGTTCTCTAACACATCACTATTAATAAATAAAATTAACGAGATGAGATTTACAGCACGATGCTTTATGACATCATCATATTGTTTACTATAAATGTACAGATTTCCAATTGAGAATGTCCAGTCAGACCGTGTCCAATGTGCGCGGTCGGTCAGTAGTGGTTCGACATTACCAACTATTGATTTATGTGTGTATTTATGTCGCTTCTTACCTAGTAGATGTCAGCAGATCTCTTTGATTGATATTTAAAATCCGTAGTCCCCATTACTTCCCCCATCGCATGAATGAAAAATACAATAAAAAGTAGTCCTTCAAAACTCGTCGCCACGTCCAGTTAACACCACTGAACGTGTGACCGAGTGATGTGTTCAAGATCCAGCGAGGCATGGGAAAAAACTGAAGTCGGGCAACGGTAATTACTTACAGAAATACCACAACGTTTTTTGTATTCCATGGAAAACCTAACTTACTGAAAGAGCTTTATTTCCCAGGCAACACGGTGAGTTATAACAATGAGAGGTTCTGGTTTACAGGCAAACATGGACAGTTGTTTTAAACACAGGAGGGTTGTACTCTGTAGACCGTAACGGTGTGCTCCACAAGACGAGCAACAAGGAGACGACAGACCGGGTGGAGCCCATGATGCCTTCTATTCAACTCAGAAAAACTTGCTGTGTTTCAGAGAACCTGGGAAACTGTTGCATCTAAAATGATTAAACTGGACAACGTGTACTGTTGCCTGCAGCTACATTTATTATTATTGTCCTGCACAATGTATTATAATAACAATGTTTCTATTGCACATTGCACATTGTATAATAATAATAATTCTGCTCTGGTTTTATTTTTTTTATCATATTTCATTATATTCTATGTATATAATCATTGCACAATGTATAATAACAACCTTTTCTATTTTATTATTTATTTATTATGAGAACCACAGCTATATTTAGCCGACTGAGAGAAAATACACCCTTAAAGTTTAAATTAACTTTTCAAGAAACAGGTGCAACAACAATTTACTCTTAAAGAAGTACATTTGAACACATGAATTCAGAACAAAATAACTTCACCCTCTGGGCACTCCTTTCCTCAAGATTACATGACTTGTCAGGATGTTTTTACAGACATTACCGATGCACAGAAATAGATAGTGCCACATGCCAGGAGAATAAGGGATCACAAAGCATGCACTCACTGAACCAAGCTGGCAAGTTTGGGTGACGTACTTAAAAAGAAAACAAAGAATTGTGGCACTTTTGAAAGCCCTGGTCATGTCCATTTGGTTCTTGGTGAAGTTTGAGGAGCGAATAAGAGGCAATATACTTCCCTCCATCAAAAAACATCATAATTGAGGTAAGAAAGTATATACTAAAGTATACTATACTAAAGGCAAATATTTTGGGGGATATTAAGACTCCAAATTTGTATGAGATCCTTGAACAATGCTTCAAGCTGGTCATATTTCTCTCGCCTGGTTCATCACAAAGACACAGAGCAGAAACATCTATTCTCTCGATTAGAAATCCAAAGGCCTGTCAAAAGAGCAACTAACAAGGAGTCCACTTCAAGCCAGGCCAGGCCGAATATCTAAACCAATCTCCCCATAAGCTGGAAACAATTTAGAGGTCTTGGGTGAGTAAAATAATCGCATAATATAGGCCTGATTAAGCCACTTTGGGACTGATGGCAGGCCAATTGGCAAAGGGGGCTACTAATAGCAGGCTTCATAAATAAATAGAACTTCACACAGCATAATACGTTTCTACAGAGTGGACATACAGATTGCATACAGATCTTTACATACTAATAAAAACACTGATTGTGATAACATACAGTATATCAACCAATGACCTGACCTAAAATAAAGCAATCTTGTACAGCCTCAATCACATTTTCCTACCCTCGCTCCTTACCGACTCACCTCCCCAAAAGCCCCTGAAGAGGAAAGAGAAGTAAAAAGAGCTTGTTAGCATCTTATCTGCAGGAAATAGCGTTAGACGAAATTGTACTCTGGGGCTGGGGCATGAAAGGGATGGCATGGCGGCGGCCATCATTAGCACTGTCCCCCGACGCGCGGCCTGCCCCTGATCCAGAGCTTGGGGCCCGGCAGGAACGCGGAAGGTGGGCAACGGCAGCGGGCCGGTAGCCCTGGGTGGGCTCCACCGCTTGGCCCTCGCTCAGGGACCTGGTCGCCATCAACACAGTACGTGGGTATGTACTGCAGAGTGCACGTCGTGAGCATAACCCACTGAGTGGCAGTGACATTATCTCTACCGCCAAGGGGCCATTCCTCATCTTCTCATCTCCGAGACAAGTGGAGTTAATGGAGCATGAACTGAGGTGAGTCGGTTCTGCTTGGTCTGTCATAATCTCCATGCTTGTGCCTGTCCATGTTTCCATGTTTCCTCTTTTCTTGCTTCTACCCTTGTCTTGTCGGAGGGGCCGAAACAGTCTCCCTGTTCTGTTCTGAATTACCTCTTAATATAAAAAAAAGTAACTACACCATTGTTTTACAATTGCTCCCCAAAGTCTTCAAAACAGCATTGTGTTCGTATTCAGTTATGTATGTTTGTTTGAATGAGCTTTCTCACAATACACAGACTTATTCTCCACCACCATAAATTGAAGTGTTACATGAGGTTTCCTGTTGCATGGTTAACAATGAGCGAATAGTTGAAGACTTAGAATGCTCAAATTTACGGGTCTCTTTGTGATCAGCATGTAAGGGTGAATGGCCTCTTTGGCCCTAAGGCAAACTCACAGCCTGTCATCAAGGAAGTAGCCATGTCAATAAGAGATGCATATCACCTCCGCTTCCATTATTTTATGACAACAGAGCTGCAGGACTATTGGTCACATATTGGCCCAACTGACAACCAGAGATCATCAGTCAATGAAACAGTGTCAAGTCACTTTTTACGGTTGTCTCCTGCATTGTCAGCAATGTGAACTGCACCAAGATGACCAACATTACATGAAGGAGTGTTGTGGGCTGAATAAAAAACAGGAAGGCCAGGTAATCTATAGTTCCTGGCCCGTTAATCTGAGGGTTACAATTAACCCTCATTAACTTGAGAAGAACGATGGAGTGAGTTATCGATTCTTCCCACCACGGTCTGTGGAAAGTACACCTGGCCTTTTCCCTTTTTGGGTGATGAGGTTATTGTTTAGAAAGTCTGAAGGGACCAAAAGCCCACAGAAGGGCTATTTCTGTGTCCCAGAGAGACAGCAAAGCATCACAGAGAGTAAAGACAGAGGTTGATTGGCTATGGGCCCAACTTGCCTCTCCTTTAACCAGGATCACAGCCTGATCCCTGGAGATCATCATAAATTATTCCCATTTGGACCCAAATGCCATTACTTTTGACCTTCCATGATCTGGCACTGAAACTATCACTGACTAAAACAGTAGGTATCAGGCCAGTGGCCTTTTTCTGAACCATCCAATGAATTGCTTTGATCATGTGCTACTCATGTGGCAGATACGCTGTTATTTGCTGTGCAGCATTACATAGTGTATATCTGTTACATGAATCCAAAAAAATGCTGAAGGATACACGTGCATTTCAGACATGCATTTACACATCTGAGGGAAAAAAGTATTTCAATTTCCCAATGCAGCAGCGTGCTTTCAGCTTTACTGTCTATTTGAAAAAGTTCATTGTTAACAGCTGATGAAAGTGACCCCAACCTGGGTTTGGACCTTTTTCGGTCTGACTATGTGATCCAGTTCCTCTCTTGTCCGTCTCAGTTCCAATTCTCTCTTCTCTCTCCTTCAGTGCCTCAAGAGACCCTCTAATTCACGCATCAGAGAAGAGTGTTCTGAAAATTGGGCCTCACACACATGCAAATAGGCCTTCCACAATGAGAGAACGACAGCAAAGAGAGATGTTAAAAACCGAAAGGGAGAAGTGGGACTGACAGCTATGGAGACAGAAGCAGCTATTAGGGCTTAATCTGTCGGTGTGGATGTGGTGGTGGAGAAACTGGCCTCCACGGTGGTTTAGGGTTTACACAGGATGAGGATGAGGGGAGGTTAGGCTTTTCCTTCAGAGCACACAGAGTGTGTGCACATACAGTCATGTGTGCGTGTCTGAGTGTTTGTGTGTGTATGGTTCGTTTATGTATGCGTGTTTTGAACGGCAAAACTCTTCCTCCACCAGGCCCGACCACCGACTAGGCCCGGGCGCTTGTCTCAGTAGATCTGGTGCAGTTTGAACAGCAGAAAAGCAGATGTTTCCTCTATGTGGCCCCCAGAACACAGAGTGAAAAAAGAACAAGGTTATAACCCAGTTGACAGGATCTCATTGATCATCTGTACTAGGCTGTGAAGTGCAACTGTGTCGTGTACGAGGAAGCCGGGTACAATAAGGAAGTTAACCAAATGCATTGCGCTACTCTGTTTTGTAATGGGGAAAACGCTTGATGTCCTAAAATATATCAAGTAGCTATGACCACATGCAAATATAATTCATGTACATATGCTGTATGTGTTTGAAGTGAAATAATGCCTTATTAGAAAGGGAATTACATACACCACGACTACAACAATGGTAGATATTTGGTGTACAAGTACAAGTGATATAATTAGATGGTAGATGTTGTCAAAACAATTGTGAACATCTCAACATAAATACCGCATGAGCCTGATCACAGCACCAGAATCCGGCACAATCGGAAACAAGCGTAGCCTTCACAACCATTACCAAAATTCATCATTTGCAATTGGAAAACATTTAAAATGTGCAACTAAAATGTGATTTCATATGGCCTGTTTTGCACTGCTGTTGTTGAAAATGATGGAATTCATCATCACTGGTTCTCAGTTGACCTACCTGGACCCAATTCAACTGAAAGTCCACAAAGGTCTAATATTCCACTCAAATTAGGTAGGTGATTCAGCTGAAACCAGCATGCAAGTGTATCAGTGTGTGTGTGTGTGTGTGTGTGTGTGTGTGTGTGTGTGTTCCTGTGTGTGTGTGTGCGTGTGTGCGCATGTTCGCGTGTGCGCCTGTGTGCGTGCGTGTGTGTGGGTGTGGGTGGAAGTATGACTGCAGAGATTGGAGACCGGGGCACAGGGGTCAGAGCTCCGGCGCTGTTTCCGAGCGGCGGGCTCTGGTCAGCTGTGTGAAGCAGGCAGCTGCACCGCGCTAATCCTTGAAAGCCAATCGCGGCCGAGCGCAAGTGTTGCGCTGCCACCGCTGCTGTTCCAGCCGTACACATGTCAAAAAGTGTCCAGTCACCCCTCGCAGGAGCCACTTGGCACAGGAATGCTCCGGCACACTGGATTGCACTGTACCACTCCTTCCTTCTTGCAGACGGAGGTTAATCAGGGCTGTGAAAGCAGCGGGGAAATGGGAACTGGAAGTTGGGGGCTGGCTGAGGTTTTTATGCGAGCTACAGGGAAGGCTTTTAAACAAAACTCCATTTAATATTATGCCATATATTATCCCAAGAAGTAGTTTGAATCATTCCAGAATCTTCCCTTTTGAGTATTCATTTCTCAACATTACCGTTTCACCCTGAAACAAAGTGGACTCAATCAGTAATTCAGGTCTATCAGTCGCTGCAATACATCCAAAGCAGAAAAAAAAACCCACAATAATAAGGCTTATTTAACAGGAATCTATGCAAATAGAGTGTTCTCAAGAATCTCAAATCATCATTGCAACGATAGAGAATTCCAATCCAATTCCAATTCCAATTCACTTCAACAGAAATGTACGCTGCAATGAACAAAAATCACACCTTTATAAAAAAGATCTTTTCTGATTATAACGGCAACGGAACAGGACGTTAAGTAGGCCGAGGAGAGCTTTTCAGGCCTCTGTGTGAAACGGACCGGCCAGCAGACTGGTTTTAATCAAAACAAAACTAAGAGCCCAACAGCTTTATGATCTATTGTTAACACAGACAGTGGCATTTGAGGATAACAAGGGCATTTGTTAGAAAAGATCTATACTGTCAGAACGCACACACACACACACACACACACACACACACACACACACACACACACACACACACACACACACACACACACACACACACACACACACACACACACACACACACACACACACACACGCGCGCAAATGAAATCCAGATGAATTTCTAAAATCACCACTAAATCTAATTGATATGTTCCTCTTTTTCCTATCACCTACATCTCTGTTTTACAGTCTCACAGAGTTCCAGGATGAGGAGTATAGCTTTCACCTCAGATACCGCTAGCCAGGGGCCAACTGCACTGACATACAGATATTATGTGTCTCTCTACGAACTGCCTGTGCATCTAAAATATGATCGCGTAGTTTAGATATGACCAATATCCGGCTATTACAACAAACAGAGAGAATGAGAGAGAGAGAGAGAGAGAGAGAGAGAAACGGGGTCAAAGAAAACTCACATGAATCAGCAGCTCGTGTGAGCAGAGTCACTCACCTCACCTGAGATCACCTTGGGCCCTTCCTGAGAGCGTCCCTGCGTTGGCCATTCCATTCCTAAAAATAAAAAAAAACCACAGCACATGGTACAGAGAGGGTTAGAGCGCTTGTTGATTTAAGAAGTCAACAATTCAAACTGAAATATTTTGCTTTGGCTACATATAACGGATCAAATCCAGAAGGAAAATCATGAAAGCCCACTGAAACAGCCTCACCCTCCAGAGTAACCCTATGAAAGCACAAGATTGAAAAAGCAACCACTTTACAGTAAATTATGAATTACATTCAATTAAATGATATAAATTATTCATTATTATTATTATTATCGCATTTATTTACTTTAATGGCGAGTTTAAACTACGTGATTCTGGCCTGATTTTCCGCTCGCTGACAGGTTTTTTGGAGATCGCAGAGCGAAGCCGGCGGAATCGGAAAATCCTAGTGCGCTCCCGTGAGCGACGAGCGTGTGGCGTGAACGGCTCACAACACGATCCGACGGCTCGCCAAGCACTCGCCATCGGCAGGCGAAATATCAAGCAGTTTTACTCTCTGGTCGTGTCGGGCTCGCCTCTGGAGTGATGCAGCGAGCTACAGCCAATGAGAGCAGAAATGGAGTGAGGGGGAGGGGAGGAGTCGAGGAGGAGAGACGGAGCAGCAGCCAGAAACACGCAACATACCAATCTCTTATTTTTACAGCGATCAAGAATCGAATAAACAATAAATAATCCTGTCCCGCGCATGGTATGGCGTCATTTCCGGTGTCACTTCTCGCGTGTGTTTTGGTGACAAAACGTAGTTTGGAGACCCGACGGACTCGTCGGGGATCGATCCTGGTGAAAGATCTTGTAATGTGTGACGCCCTGTCGCGTAATGTGAAAACCACAAGACTGCAAGATTCCCGATCGCAAGACAGAAAGTTGTGTAGTGTGAACAGTACGGCGACCTGACGACTTTGAAAGCTGTGTAGTGCGCCCATGGCACAAGGTGCTGATGAGGATATACCACAGTTTTGGCCGTAGTCGTCAGTCGTCAGAATGTCTTGGACAAAAGGGGAGGAACTACGCCACACAGATGCTGTTTGACTTCTTTGTTCAATCTTCTTCCCGTCAGGTGTAATCTCCCACTCTCTCCTCACACAGATCATCTGATGAGGTCTGGGACTTGAGGACCTTGGGGGGGTCTTACACCGCGGCGCGGTCAGAGGGGTCGTCTCGTTCCAAAACCACCCAGGCCTCTACCTCCACCCTGAAATCCCTTATGCTCCAGCAGGGATTCAGTAGAGGGTTCATACCACCTGAAGGCGAATGAAGGAAGTGGAGGATGAGTTCAATGGGAAACCAGAGGAAAGGCTGGTTTGAAGGAGTGAAGGAGGGTGGGGAGGGAGGGAGAGAGGGGGGTGACGTATTATATCATGAAAACCCAGGCAAGATATACAGTATAGTGGTCAAAATGCATAATGGCCTTCTTCCCACACAGTGAGCACAAAGCAGATGAATGGGAAAGGGTTTCCAAGGAAGATCCTGCAATCTTCAAATGTCGGAG
>NC_137201.1:13135807-13210807 GCF_960531495.2 Zeus faber | reverse complement strand
CACACACACACGGAAATGGCCAACAGTGGTGAACAGCTGCATGGGCTGGTCTGGAGCAAGAGCAGCCTCTACTCGGCCACAAAGGGCTTCTTGTGCCCTGAGTTCGCTAGGAACATAAAACACAAGAGATAAGACCAGACACTGTTTGCTAGGAGCAGCGGACCTCCCCAAACAGGAACTGCAAGTGCAAGTGGTTGACACACACACACACACATACACATACACATACACATACACACACATACACATACACATACACACACACACACACACACACACACACGCATACTCAGGAAATCACACACATGCCAATGCATGTTCACAAACATGCATAGATGTGTGTGTGTGTGTGGTGTGTGTGTGTGTGTGTGTGTGTGTGTGTGTGTGTGTGTGTGTGTGTGTGTGTGTGTGTGTGTGTGTGTGTGTGTGTGTGTGTGTGTGCGCACATGCGTTGGTGCTGCATGTGGAGAATAAAAAGGTTGGACACTTTCAACATGTATTATCCGAGTCAATTAAGTTTGGCCTTATTGAAGCGCCCCATCCTTGTCACCCTCCACACCCTGAGGATCCCCATACAAACAACATTCACCTGTTTGATACTCTACATGATGTCAGATAAAAGAGAAGCTAGGATAACACTTTTTTAATCCTGGGGGGGATTCAAGCATTACAGCATCAAACACATGTAAAAAATATGGACGGACGGCAGTTCCACTAAAGTAAAGCACAAATAGTATATGCAGCAAGGGAGGGAACGGAAATAAGCTTATGAGCGAATTATCTTATTATGGTATTTTTTTAATTACAAAATGGTTCTTGTTGTCAATATGAGACACAATTAACTCTCCCCTGAGATAGATAATAATGAATTGTCTTAGAAAGAGGTGAGAGTCAACCAAAAGAAGACGTAACAAACAAACGTATATCTTAAAAATACAACAAACAAACTTGATTAGAATGATTTAAGTTTGGTCATCGGCCACCTTGAAAAGTCTAACTGGATTACTTGCAAATACCAGACAATGTGTAGCAGAAGTCTAACAAGTAAAAATAGCAGTGGAAAATATAAGTCACTGGCTGTGGGGTTCAGATCTATTGCCAATGTACTTTCACGTTACACTAATTCCGCAGTTTTCTACAGCGGTAAATTGAGTCAGCACCCCTTTGGCAGGCTAGTGAGTATGAATAGGATCAAAAATACTGTGCTCACGACTACTCTGCAGGGCTTTTTGTTATTTTTATTCAAGTTCTGTCTCATTCCAAGCCGTCTTAAAAGCTGCTTGCGGCATGAAGTCATGTTCTGTTTGTTTTTTGATTCGGAGTCTATTCCTGCTGAGTCATGATTCGCCCGGTCATTCCATGCTCACACCGTGACACAGTCGAGTTTACGTGACCGGGATCAAGGTCCGAGAGGGACGGAGGGAGGGAGCCCGGACCAAACGTGACGGATGTGTTCGTCCTTAAACACTGCCCTTCATCCTCTCAACCAAACCCTGTCTCCACCGTCCCCTTTCCCTCCGTCCCCATTCAAACCTTTCTACCGTCCACCTCGTCCCATCCTCTGTGGAGGGGCAGCCGGGGGGGTTGAAACAAACTTGGCGCACCTTTCGCTTTTT
The DNA here is from genome assembly GCF_960531495.2 of Zeus faber. Lineage (NCBI taxonomy): Eukaryota > Metazoa > Chordata > Actinopteri > Zeiformes > Zeidae > Zeus > Zeus faber. Next base: position 13,209,191 of record NC_137201.1, on the reverse strand, counting down.
AAAAATATTTCTGCATCCGCTGCGTCAACGGGGCCGGAGCGTCCGTCCGCGGCCAGATGTGCACGGGAGAGACCCCGGGCCTGACGAACCAGTGAATGCTGCGTCATCCTGCGGTTTATTTTAATAATTTCCTCCTCGCCCGTCAGCTGTCCGCTCTGACCAGTGGGACACGCAGCTGTAGCCCATTCATAACCTCCGCTGGCTGCAGCAAACACACACACACACACACACACACACACAGGCACACACTGTACATGTGCACACAAACACACACACACACGTGCATAGGCACACTTTTGCACTGCAAACTCTTAGCCTTAAGAGGTTTTTAAAGTAAAAGAGCACTATGGACATCAAATGGTTGTGTTACAGCCTTATCGCGAGGTTGTAACGCAAAGGATAATGTCGAACAACCAGATCACTCAAAGGACGAATTCGCTTGTTCGCGCGGCCGTACTTTGCATTTAGGAGGAAACGCCCCTCAACCCCCAGACCTGTCCATCTCCGCTCGAGCCCCGCCCCCCTCAACTGCACTGCTTACATCCCCAAACTGGTTTCATTTCAGTTTGCGTGGACGAAAATTCAGTGACTGAAGGACTGGCGTTGCAAGACCCCTGCAAAGGGCAAGAAGCCTCGTGGAGGTGGAGCACCGCAGCTTGGCAATGTCGGTGCAGTTTCTATGGCTTCCTTTAGCGGCCACTATTTGTCACTACTTCTCCCATTGGTCTCGAGTCGCCTTCAAGTCTTGTACATAACTCGGCTCCAAAGACGTCGAGGACTCTCCGTCTGGACTCGGTCATGGCCTTTGCGTGGACCCGGCCGCGTCACTGCCGCAAACGCAGTTTGAGGTCAGTGTCCCAAGATGTTTGCTGTGGCTTCATTGAAGGTCGGGTCGCTCATAAAGTGACCGCAAAGGTGTTTACCTGACAAAACGAGCCCGTACGATCCAAAGAGGTCCTGTTTTTGCACGCCAGCAGAAGTGGTCCAATGGGCCCCCCCGCTGAGTGAAACCGAGCGTCACATTGATGAATGAGCATTGAGGATTGTTCATAGCTCTGCTCAAATTCCACTCATTGATGGTGCGAGGGGGGGGGGATTGGTAAGGGAACTTACTCGAAAAGAGGAAGTTCAGAGAGCAAAACGAAAATGGCCACGATCAGCTGATACTGCAACAATCTGTTCCTCTAAACGCAAGCTTAATTTCCATGTGAACTCTCGAGCCGTCCGTTTTTTTCGCACAGGAAGCAGACTGTTTCATCGAGGTGGTGTATCATTTCTTACTGATAGAGACGTTTTGATCCCAACAGGGATCAACTCATTGGCATACAGCAGCTGCATTGTCCGCATGATTCACCGATTAGAACTAATTTTGACGTTCCCCTTGCCTCCTAACATTCCAGCCGGCTTTCTATTTTGGATTGAGGTATTTCGCTGATTTCTCATCATCTAGCCTGTAAAAAAAAAAGGGAAAAAAAGTGCTCTGTGTGAGTTAGGTCCTTGTGGAGAACTCCCCGCTCCGCTCCCAGAGAGATCTGACTAAACTTTAACTGTTGCTGGGGAAAAATAAGTGCACATGACGAGGAGGGTGCTGGGGGGCGGGGGGCTTATTCCCATGTGATTGGTTGATAATTGCCATGTTAGGAATGATGGAAAGATTCTTTGAAATCCGTGCCACCGCTTCTCGTGGGCAATTTACTGTACATGAAAGGCAGGAGGCGATATCACTGATTAACAGAAGCCAATTAGTTATTTCTACACCGGGAGAACTACAACTTCCCTGGACCCTGATCAAGAAAACAATACATTAACTAAGAGAAACAAAATCCACGACATGCTTACTGAATTCAATTCAAACACAGCTCATGTACGTTTTTAAGTATACAGATCCAAAAAAAAACAAGGAAAGTATGATAAAATATTTAGCGATATTTCATATTCATATTCAGCGATATTCACTGATGAAATGGAATCGGAAGACTCTTTGTGATGCGAGAGATTGACAAATCCTGTTGATCCGCTCCTTGTGCTTTTCGTCTAACTCTTCTTTTTGAAGGTCTGTCAGGAGTAACTGGCTGTAGCTAAGAGCTAGCTAACAGGGCTAATTGGCTAATCTCCCGTTGGAACCAGAACTCCATGGTACGTCAACGTGCTGAGGTCAAAATGGCGAGAGAGAGAGACTGCACGTGTAATACGTCGACAATGTCTAATCTTCTTTTTCTTCCGGCTGCTCCCATTAGGGGTCGCCACAGCGGGTCATCTGCCTCCAACACCTTCTTCCGCCCGCACCAAATTCATAAACCTTCTCTTTGGCCTTCCTCTTTAACTCTTGCCAGGCAGCTCCATCCTCAGCATCCTTCCCCCAATGTAACTCTCATCTCTCCTACACACGCGTCCAAACCATCTCAATCTCGCCTCTCTCACGTTTTCACCAAATTGTCCAACCTGAGCTGTCCCTCTAATGTACTCATTCGTAATCCTGTCCATCCTTGTCACTCCCAATGAAAATCTCAACATCCTCAACTCTGCCACCTCCAGTTCAGCCACCTGCCTTTTTGTCAGTGCCACCGCCTCTAAACCGTACGACATAGCTGGTCTCACTACCGTCCTGTAGACCTTCCCCTTGACTCTTGCTGGAACCCTTTTGTCACAGATCACTCTGGACACTCTTCTCCACCCACTCCATCCTGCCGGTACTCTCTTCTTCACTTCTCTCTCGCACTCTCCACTGCTTTGAATGGTCGACCCCAAGTACTTGAACTCAATCGCCTTCTCCACCTCCACTCCTTGCATTCTCAGCTTTTCGGCACCCTCCCTCCCATTCAGGCCCATGTATTCTGTCTTACTCCTGCTGACTTTAATTCCTCTTCTCTCTAATGCATGCCTCCACTTCTCCCGGCTCTTCTCAACCTACTCCCTACTCTCGCTACAGATCCCAATGTCATCCGCGAACCTCATAGTCCACGGAGACTCCTGCCTGATTTCATCTGGTAACCTGTCAAACGAGAAAGGGCTCAGAGCTAATCATTGACGCAAACCCACCCCCACTTTGAATGCCTTCGTCACGCCTACTGCACACCTTACTACCGCCTGACTGCCCTCATACATATCCTGTAACACTCTTATGTACATTTCTGCCACCCCTGACTTCCTCATGCAATACCACACTTCCTCTCTCGGCACCCTATCATAGGCTTTCTCTAAATCCACAAAGACGCAATGCAACTCCCTCTGGCCTTCCCTGTACTTTTCCATCAGCATTCTTAAAGCAAACATTGCGTTTGTAGTACTCTTTCCTGGCATGAAACCATACTGCTGCTCACTGATCCCCACCTCTCCTCTTAACCTAGCCTCCACTACCCTTTCATGCTGTGGCTGATCAACTTTATTCCCCTTGTAGTTACCACAGCTCTGTACGTCTCCCTTATTTTTGAAGATGGGTACAAGTACACTTCTTCTCCACTCCTCTGCCATCCTCTCCCTTTTCCAGGATGGTGTTAAACAGTCTCGTTAGGAACGCCACTGCTATTTCACCAAAACATTTCCATGCTTCCCCAGGTATGTCATCTGGGCCAACTGCTTTTCCACTCTTCAGCTTCTTTAATGCTGTTCTCACCTCATCCTTGCAAATATGCTGCACTTCTTGATCCACTATCCCCACATCATCCATTCTTCTCTCCCTCTCATTTTCTTCATTTATCAACTCCTCAAAGTACTCTTTCCACCTTCTCAACACACCCTCCTCACTAGTCAGCACATTCCCATCATTATCATTCATCACCCTAACCTGCTGTACATCCTTCCCAGCTTGTTCCCTTTGTCTTGCCAATCGGTACAAGTCATTTTCTCCTTCCTTACTGTCCAACCTCTCATACAACTCGTCGTATGCCTTTTCCTTTGCCTTTGCCACTTTTCGCCTTGCGCTGCATCAGCTTGTACCTCTTTTTACTTTCTTCATCTCTTTGACTATCCCATTTCTTCTTTGCCAACCTCTTCTGCTCTATGCTCTCCTGTACTTCCTCATTCCACAACCAAGAGTCCTTGTCTTCCTTCCTCCTCCCGCATGATACTCCGAGTACCTTCTCGGCCATCTCCCTCACCACTTCTGCAGTTGTTTCCCAGTCATCTGGTAACCGTTCATTCCCACCTATTGCCTGCCTTACCTCTTCCCTAAATTGCATGCACACCTTTTTCAACTTCCACCATTATCTTTGGCTCTTCTTTAACTCTCTTCTTCTTCTTGGCCTCCAGAGTCATCCTTCAGACCACCATCCAATACTGCCTAGCAACACACTCCCCCACCTCCCGCATAAGATGTAGTCCACCTGTGTGCACCTTCCTCCACTCTTGTCACCCTGTGTTCCTCCCTCTTCTTGAAATACATATTCACAACAGCCAATTCCATCCTTTTGGCAAAATCCACCACCATCTATCCTTCCACATTCCTCTACTTGACACCATACCTACCCATCACCTTCACGTCACCTATGTCTCTGATCCCTTCGACAACATGCCCATTGAGATCTGCGCCAACGACCACTTTCTCTCCCTTGGGGACGCTCTCCACCACTACATCAGTACATCACCCCATCAATTTCCAGCTTCATGCTCATCACTCTGTCCGACACACTCGTCACCTCCAAAATACATGACATATTCTTCCTTCAAGACTCTCCCTACCCTATTTCTCCTGCCATCCACTCCATGGAAGAACAGTTTGTACATGGCTCCGATACTGCTGGCCTAACTCCCCTTCCACCTGTTCTATTGTACACATAGTACCTACCTCTCTATCATGTCAGCCAGCTCTCTCTCTTTACCCTTCATAGTGCCAACGTTCAAACTTCCTACTCTCAGCTCTACTCTCCTACCCTTCTTCCTCTCCTGCTGTCTCCGGACACGCCTGCCCCCCCTTCTTCTTCTTCTTCAGCCGACAGTAGCACAATTTCCACTGGCACCCTGTTGGCTAACGGCACCAGTGGCAGTCGTTGTTAACCCGGGCCACGACCGATCCGGTATAGAAATCAGATTTGTCGTCCGCATGTTTGATTTGGCATGGTTTTTACGCCGGATGCCCTTCCTGATGCAACCCTCTCTATTCATCCGAGCTTGGGACCGTCACTGATGATACACTGGCTTGTGCACCCCAGTGGCTAGATTATCTACAATGTCTAATCTAATATACCAAATAAAAAGTTTTGTAATCTAAACGATGCCAACACACACACACAGGGCTGACTCTTAGCCGACTCTATAGGCGGCGTCCCGCAGAGAGGGTGCGATCGGGGCACAATTTGCGCACCTGTCTCCCTCTCCGACGGTACCGATGCTAGCATAAAAACAGCGATGGGGCGTTAGATGTAGGTTTTTTTTTTTTAAATCTTATTTTATGTCTCCTTATGGAACAAAAGAAGCACCGTGTGCAATGGGGACCCCCGACAGTTTGCCTAGAGTGGCAAAATGGCTAGAGCCGGCCCTTCACACACAAGACAATGATGTTTTTTTCAGTTTGGTGTGTTATCGTACCTCTAGACATTATTATTATTATTATTACGTCTTATTTTTCTCAATGTTTCCCAATGGATTAATTCTTAGCAACCCTGCACTTTTTGTGACTTCACGGCCACCGCTGGCAGACAACAATAATTTGCGATTCAGAGTTTGTTGACACTTATTGTCATTTCCTCTAATTTTGTTCATGCAACTTTAATTAAAGTCACCCTGACAACAAAACTGATGGCAAGCAAAAGAAAAATGAAGCCCATGCTCTCACCACCATCAAACAATGTATTGCTTACGTATTTTCAAGTCAAGTCAAGTTTATTTATACAGCTCTTAATCACAGCACAGTATCAAAGGGCTTCATCAACCCACATTTTACATAGAAATCAACGGCATCCCCTAATCTGACCCTCCGACTGGCAAGGAAAAACTCCCAGAAAACCCTTTGGGGATAAAAAAAAACAAGAAACCTTGAGAAGGGGCCACAGGAGGAGGAATCCCCCTTCCAGTATGACCAGGCTGCAGAGGATGCGGAGTGGGCAACAATAATAATATACTGTAATATGACAAAATCGGTTGTCGGTTATTGTATTTCTATACTATGCAATGTCAAAGCTAGACAGTTTGAGCGTATTGCTGACATTAAGCTGACTATCTATCCATTACTTCACCCGATGGGCGGCTGGTGAGTGCAGCATGGTGCAAGTGCCTCTATACAGCGCAGTAGATTTGTGCACTGTAACCTCAGAGAAACAGGATGTGTCGCTGGGCTCGGCCCAGAAGGATGTGAAAGAAAGGTGAGGTGTGGTAAGCAGCAGCCCTGAAGCTCTGGAACGACTCGGAGCCGCAAGAACCCGGCTGCTACCCCCACCCTCCACCCGCCCCACCCCGCCCCCCTCTCACTGACACAGCACATTGGTGGGGCTTGTGTTGTGCTGTATCACAAGCTGAGCTGCTGAGCTGCAGATAAAAGATTTCTCCATAGCATCGCGCCAACAGTTTGCACTATTGTGACAAATGCTCATGACAATTTGTTGACAGTGGTGGAAAGTAGCAAAATACGAGTACTAAGTGTTGTACTGTACTGTAGCATATTTTTCAAGTGGTTTTCTGAGTTTCTTTCACTCCACTAAGATTCAAAGTAAATATCTATTGTAATTTTGCCTTTACAACACACTACACTACACACTCTTTCTAACACACGTTCCAATTTTTTTTTCTTTCATGATTTATATTTAAAGATTTCAAAATCATAGACTGGATCAATCAAACCGCTGATTGAGGATTGCTAATCAATGGTGAATGTACATTTCTATATTTCCTAAACACCTTTATTGTCATTTGTAATCAGGATCTGCATTGGCACTCTTCTACAGAAAAATAGGTACAGTAGACACTTTAAACCGTATTGTTGTTTTTAATACTTAAAGTACAAGTAAGTACTTTGATACGTTTACTTACAGTGAGAAGAAATGTGACGGTGGCACTTCTACTGGCCACTCTGTGTGAGATTATTTGTACTTTTTACTTAAGTGAAAGGTCTGACTTCTGCTTTCACAACCATGTTGATCAGTGTTGCAAAAAAATAGATGTGTTACACCCTCTTTCTCATAGTCATTATTTCTTAAAACCGTGCTTGTATGTGTTGCATCTGTGTAAATGTGTACTGTATGTGCACGTGCCGTGCACAACAGCTGATGCGCCCCCCCAGTGCTGCTACAGTCAGCTCTCATTAGCAGTCTCTGCAAGCTGCGTCCCGCTTGTCTGACTAGCGCCCTCTAGGAGCAGCCAGGTAGTTGGTTTTCCTCTGGTGGGGAAGGCAGCCCTGCCCAGGACACACTCAACATCATTAAGGTAAGCCATAGCTTCGGCTACTGGACTTCTGCATAAATGTGTCGTGTAAATATAACAAATTAAATACAGGAATATAAAAATGAACGCTATATTAAAAAAAAATACGTGCGAAATTCAACCTCGAAATTAACCTCTGGGTAAACCCTTATCTGGAACACTGTAACACTGAATTGGTGAGGGGGTGAATTAAATTGTTTATTTTCTGAAACAAGAGTAATTTGCGCTGGGAAAAAGATTAATGCATAAGCTAATCAGCAAATCGAAAAATCATTCTATTTGAAATATTGCATAGGAATAAAAGTGGTTAATGTTAGGTCGACCCCGAATGAAAGAGAAAATAATCATATTTTTAAACAAATACACAAGTCTAGCTAAAATTGCATAATGAATGATAAACTGTCCATCCATTCATTTTAACCTTGTATGGACACTAAGTATCACAAACACAGCGTAAAAAAACAAAAACCCAAAAAACCCCAGGAAAGTAGTTTAATTTCTTCATAGTTAAAGAGGTTGTCTTAACCTGTTCCTTGTCGTCTTGGAGGATTTGAGTTATAGTTTTGTACCTATAATGAATGTACATACTTTGGTGCCCTGGTTACGATCATGTCACCCCTTGTGTTTTCCATTTCTAGCCATTCAAGAGCAAAATCTTGTTGCTCTCAACATATATGGTTCAGATATAGCACACCGTCATCTGGACACTGAAATCAAAAAACAAATTTCGACGTTTTAAAGTTTTATATATTGTTTTACATATTGTATTTCCATGTCGAGGTAGGAGAAGGACATTTGTAGAAAAAAAAAGCAAAATTTTGTAGTGGAGGGTAAGAAAGGGAAATAGGTAGAGAAAGGTGTTAAAGGGCATATTTTGTATGAAATAGCTCAAAATGAAACCTACTCATTCATTTATGAGTAACTGTTTATGTGTGACAGGTACTGAAAGGAATCTGTGACTCACAGGATTCTCCGGAACAGTCAGAGATACTTAAGATACAAAAGACATGAATATCGCTAGATTAAAATTGAAATTATCTACATCATATATAAACCACATTTTCTTTGCCACCTTCCGATGACAGCTTCAGGTTGTGTCGCATAAAACCATGCGACCTTGGACGGCCTGAAATATCTGACGTCTCCAGTACATCTCAAAGGCACCAAGCGCATGTGTTCAAATCCTACCTTTTGAAATTGTATATTTACGTCTTTAGCTACCTTTGGCCAGTCGGGGTCAGAGCTAATATGGGTCACAGTCCCCTAATCTTATCAGCTCGGGCGGAGAGAGTGGGAGGGGGTGCAGGGAACATTTGTGTCACTTCCGTTGGCACCCTTTCCCACTGGTAATGTCTGTGGCATGAAGGTTTCACATTGAGCAAACCATTAACCTGTTAGACACGCCATATACTGTAGACATCAATCAAAACCGATATGAACGGGAACCTTCGGCCGAGTAGGGCCACAGTTAACATCACAAGGGCAGGTGGGACCAAGGGTGCAACACCATGGGGGTTCACATCATACAGTATGTCTCTCATGATTGTCTGGCTGACATTCCTGCTACCTCGGGTATGGCGGTCCAATCCAGCTATACTCACGGGCCACCCACCTACCTATAGCCTTTCCTTCCATACTGGGTTTCTCTATACATCTTCATTCACACACTCACTCACACATATACAAAACCCCAGTGTCTCTCCCTATTTGACAGTATGCCATTCAAATCAACCAAGTAAAATAATACTGATGGTCAAAGTTCACTGCCTCAATGGTATCACTGTGGTCTTCCCGGATATTGAATCGCTGAGCTTGTACACATGATAGCCTGTCTGGGATGATCTCCTGTTCTCCCGCCATACACTCCTCTGAGAAACAATCTGGAAAAACCTTTGAGAATTTGACTCCAGGTCGCCAATGTATTGGTAGAAAGGTTGCTCACCTCCAGAATGAAAGCTCTTAACCAGCTCGCTACACGTAGTTCGGCGTTTTTGACTGCATACAACCCAGCTTTCAGCTTCAAGCTAACCAGCATGGTCTACTTCTTGCCTACTAGGCTTGGGCAATCGTACAAAATTTCGCTTGTCCTACCGCGCCCCCCAGCGATCGCCGATAGACGATTCTATCGGGGGGGTGGGGGGGTAGCGCGCATAGAACATAATGTAATGTGGCAAAGTCGTTGTCACATTCCATTTCTGTCGTTGTCGTTGATTCAGACAATACACTTGACAATGAGGGTTAGAAGAACACATAAAGTCACATACAGTGCACTACGAGAGGGAAAACATCACAGTATTTTTTTTTTTAAATACAATACGATAACACTTTTACACAATGAACAATTTAGGGCTGCGTGATACAGCCAAAATCTTCTATACCGATATAGGTAATTTCATTATGTCAATCACAATATACAGTGTATCGCAATATAGCACATTTTCTGTATATTCAATGAATAAATTGTTTCCATTCAAAAAAGAAAACACATGGTAAAGCCACGACACAGCCTGGTAGGGCTCTTGACGGGGTTCTCAAATTCACAGGAGGGGGCAAAATAGGGACATCAGATCAAAATCAGACTTATTTGCAAAATTGAGATGTACATTTTAATTCACCCTCACCTTACGTTGTCACAAGTGCGGTAGCAGACGGGCAAATGTTGTGATAATCCATTCAATAAATAATTTCCCTCCGTGTTTGTTTACACTCTCTCCCACGTGCAGATAACGTAAAGCAGTGGCGTAAAGTATTGCAATAAAGCCGTTCTGCCGCTGATTTGCGACATAGCGGTAGAAACAGGAAATAGGTATACAAATACATACAATAGCAATTTCTCAATCGTCACGGTAAACTGCACTCACACCGTTTCAATGCTTGACAGGATTTTTCGTGGCCATCGCGATTGACGATTGAATCAATCGGCCCAAGCCTCCCGCCTACTCCATACACATGGATTTTTTATCATTGTGACAAAGAGCTATTTTCTGACTTGACAATGATCCTTCCCTTAAATGCATCTTAATAAATCCAATAAGAATTCAAGGTTCAACAAGTTGTGATTGGGAAGGTATGACTAACATGTATGTCAGCCCACGACAATATACCTTTACTGTAGCCAGTAGTCCTTCCCAGCTACTGACTGCAGGGTTTAACTCACACAAAGGAAAACAGCCTGCTCTGTGTCTGTACCAGGTACCATCTGGGTCTAGTTACAAAGCAGTGGGGTCGGAACTGGGGGGGACAGGGGATTGTGTTTTTGGTGCTGGTGCTTGAGGCCAGAAAGGAAAGTGGCGGGGTGGGGTTCGCCACCATTGAGGGAAGGCGCGAGAACCTGCTAAATGTGGAAAATCTGATGTACATCAAGGTATGCAAAGACAGCGACCCACAAGCTTAATATATACAGATCAGCCACAACATTAAAAGCACCACTAATAACCACTAATATTGTTTAGCTCCCGCTCATGCTGCCAAAACAGCTCTATCCGTCGAGGCATGGCCCCCACAAGACCTCTGAAAATATCCTGTGATATCAGGCACCAAGACGTTAGCAGCAGATCCTTTATGCTAAAGTGCACATTGTAGGCGCTTTCGGCGGTGGACGGGGATCAGCATGGGCACTCTGACCGGTCTGCAGCTACACAGCCCCATACGCAGCAAGCTGTGATGCACTGTGTGTTCTGACACCTTTCTATCATAGCAGCATTAACCTTTTCAGCAATTTGTGCTACAGTAGCTCTTCTGTGGGATGGGACCAGAGGGGCTGGACTTTGCTCCCCACATGCATCAGTGACCCTTGGGCGTCCATGACCCTGTCGCCGGTGCACAGGTTGTCCTTCCTTGGACCACTTTTGGTAGGTACTAACCACTCCATACCAGGAACACCCCACAAGACCTGTCGTGTGGGAGATGCTCTGACCCAGTCGTCTATCCATCACAATTTGGCCCTTGTCAAAGTCTCTAAGATCCTTACGCTTCCAACACATCAACTTCAAGAACTGACTGTTCACTTGCTGCCTAATATATCTCACCCCTTGACAGGTGCCACTTCACCTGTCAGTGGTTTTAATGTTGTGGCTGATCGGTGTATAATGTATTATGTAAGTATTTTGGTCAAATTTACATTTTTAGCACCTGATTATACTGTGGAAACCACCAGGTGTACTTTATTCATATTTGTTGAGTCATCATGCGCTAATTCTAGCAAGAAATGGAGAACCCCATCTTACCAACTAGTTGATTAACAATTTAGCAACAGGATATTTCATCCTGACACCAACCACACACTTTGTTTGAACTGTAATATGTCATGATGATAGGTAATGGAATATATGCTATGGCATTATATAATTCAATTGCAAAAAAATTGTAATTGTACTTTCTGAGAGTTACAATAAATATGCTGTATAAATAAATGAATCGTTTGATTTATATATGTACTTGTTGTACATATCAAACTGCACGAGGGGAGAGCAAATACTGTAGGTTGGGGAAGGCAAAAAGCAAGAGACGAAGACGGTGGTGGTACTTTCTTCTGTCCTGCATACTGTTCACACTACTCTCTCTGTGATTAGTGAACATGTCCGCTACTCAAACCTTATCTGCTTGTTCTGCTGCTGGGTGACATTACAGTATGAAGGATGTCCTGGACAGAGGTGATAGCACGTTCTTCATCGCTGAGATCATTTCCCCTACCCGACATGCATCTGAGTTGATCAGTGAACTAGCCTGCGAGTCATTGGTGTTAGCAGGGTCAGCTTGAGAATTCTCTCTCTTTGGGCAATGGATATGTTCTCGACACAGCGCTTTGAAATACATTGACCAACATACTTGACCAACTTGTTCAAAAGTGATTAAGGCTACACTAACATTTTATTTGTAAGTTAAATACCATACATGCAACAGGCAATTCAAATCGCAAATGAAGATTAATGGTTTTTGATGTCTTGTGCAATCATGGGGTGATGTTAAAGAAAAGGTAGCTTACAAAATGATTGCAAGAGTCCCCCAAAAATTCAAGCAACCATCATAGCCACATATAATATGCGTAAATGCAAACCATCGGCGTTGAACTCTAAAAGCTCAGCATTTATGTCACAGGGTGGAACCACATGTCAGTGACATTTGGTTTGAGGGTTCATGGATGCTATCAATCAACAAAACATGCTTGTAAAGAGCAAGTGTTTTGAATTTGAGGGATTTTCGGAACAATATTTATATTCATTCGCGGGGAATGTGTCACACAGACGGAAACAGCGGACAGCGCAGTAATGGCGAAATTCCATGGACATCAGCGAACAACTCCCCAGTGTTTTCCCACAGCAGAAGCACAAAGTGAAATGTCGCAGAGAAGTTCCAAATAGAAATCCATGAATTATGGATGGCTTGGTGATTTACATAGCATGTTCATGTTCTCTACCAAGCGTTGCGATCAACTACACCTCTTTCCATGAGGCGCTGCCCTACCCCAGCAACAAATTTATAAGGAGTTGTAACCAGAAAGGTTAAGATCTGTGGACATTTCATTGTACTAAAGGTAAGCAAAATCCATGCTGGGAGTACCGATGAAATATAAATTGGAAAACTGTGGTGTAATATACTTATAGTTATTGGTAATGTAATCACAAAACGACATGCTCACACATAAGATGAAAGTAAATTTGTACTAGGTGTTTGTACTTGTCTTTAGGTCTTGTCTAGTGCTACAGATGACCTTAAAAAATAGCAATTGGAGACAAGGCAGGGATTTCCCACGCTTCAGTAAATGAAATAACAAGTGTTCCAAAGTCCTGCATACACACTCATTTAGGGGTTAATGGCCGAGTGGTGGAGATAAAAGGCGGAGGAAAGATTCTTTATCTGTTGATCCTGGCAAAGGTAACTTTATTTTCTCAGACTCAAGATGTTACATCACATCCTAACCCAAACGTTTTATCCGGTATGGGAAGGTGGTTAAGAATCTTTCCAGGTAAAAATAGAAACTGTCGACCGTAAAAATCTGTCAACATTTTTACTTAATGTATTCATTAACTGCTTTGATTTCTCCCGGCATGTATGATGTGGATGCATGTGGTTTCATTTGATGCATAATTATTTTAAGCTTTGCGGACTGTCTCACAAAGACACTGGCGCACAGCCTTTCCAAGCCGTGCACACATGAACTGTCATGTTTTTAAAGACGCGGTGTCCTCACCCTTTGCCCAGGAGAGCTGACATGCAGTTTGCCTCTGACGGGGACTATAAACACGGTGCCGGCTGCCCAGCTCCGCTCTGATCCCCGATCACAAAGATGACCACATGTGGGTCCTCCAGGGAAAATGCGCACAAAATAAAGGCCTTTAACTGACATGACTATCACTTCTCAGCCTCTTCTCAGTGACTGTCAAGCCACTTGTGTTACATCTCTCTCTCTCTCTGTCTTTCTTAATTTGGACTCATGCTAAACTAGGTAGATCTGACTTTGGTTATAAGAGAGCTCGAGCAGTTTGGCTTTGGCAGTTAACATAACATGAAATAAGATAATAAAATAAAAAGACCTTATTAATCCCTGGAGGGAAAGATTGTCTTACTTAGATTGCCAGAAACACAGAAATATTATATTCAAAATATTTAGACAATGCCAGTGAAAGAAGACAAACAATACTATTCAATTATCACCCAGGCGTTTATTGAAATATTTTCATGAATCAAATAGCAAATGACTGCAGGTGAGCCCCAAAGAACCATCTGCACTCATGCTGCAGATTCAAGGGTGGATGGATGGGCTCGGGTAGTGGCACGACACAGATAGGGACACTGGGTGGGCGGGATATATTTCAAGGGGCCAGATTGCTTCCTAATAAAAAAAAAAGGAGGAAAAAAAAAAAAAACCTTTTGAGGGGAACGGCTACTGCTGGCTCTGAAAGAGAGAGCGCCCAGTCAGGGAGGCTGAGGATGAGTCTTGCCTTTGTTCCCTTCCTGTCACCTAATCAATTCCCTTTGGCATGTGGTAAATAAAGTCATAAAGTGGTACTAATGTTTTAATATAGCGCCATGTGTCTGTGGCACGGCTAAGCCACCATCCCACCAAACCCCACCCCGCCCCACGCCGTCTGCTGTGTAGCGAGAAAGAAGTTAAGAACGATCTGTAGCAAGAAAGAAGTTAAGAACGATGTGCGGGGGAAAATAAATGAATAAGGGGCTAACTCAATGGACAAGAGGAAAAGACAGAATAAAAGAGAGAATGACCGCCCAAATCCGTCATGCCCATCTGACCGGAGGCTTTTTCACTGACTGTTTAGAGGAGAAAAGCATCCCCAAAAGAAGACGACAGGTGAAAATAGAGAGTCCATCTGAAGGGGACTGCTGGGCTCAGCAGGTTAGTGATTACTGATTAGCCAGCTCAGTCCTGTAGGGAGGCCTGTCTGTCCTTGGCTTAGGAAAACAACATAAAAGGAAGCCGGCTGTTTTGTGAGAGGACTTGAAAGCGCAGTAGCTATCGGAGACATTAGCCTTATCAATGGCTGGTACACTAGAGCCGAGCTATATGAAGCAACAAGGGCGCTGCTTTTCCAGTGGGAGATAACTGGCCGCATACCTCCGCACACATTTGCATGCACCGGGGCAACGCATTAGAACGGGGACGGGGTGCGAGAGGCGATGGGAGAAACAAATCCAATGAGAAAAATAAATAATTAAAGTATTGTCGCTGGTGTGGCAGGAGTTGGACGCTCTTGCCAGATGAGGTGCTCATGCCAGCCAGTCGGCCAGTCAGCCAGTAAGTGTGCCCTGCCTAGCGCCCAGATGGATCTGGCATGCTGGCAAAGAAAGAGGGGTTCTGCGTGTGGGCCGGGGCCCGGGTTGATACAGATCAGACATATCTGCTGAACCAAGCTGTCCTACCCTCCAGTGCCCGCCGTCGGGCCTTTTCATGCGGGCGCTAACAGAGGAGGGGAGGTCAACAAGTGCAATGGCAACTTTCAATCATTTAAAAGAACGCCTTAACACTTGGTGTTTGTGTGCGTGCTTTCGGTTTGTGACAGACTTTTCCATTGGGTTCAGTCCACCGGTCTAATCTGGTGAACTTGGGTCAGTGGAAAAAAAGCAGCTCTGAAGGAGGATGACAGTGCACGTTGGTTCTGTGCGGGAAACATGGCTTTCTGAGAAAATAGACCCTATTTTGACCCCATAACTACTGTAAATAACGAGAATTTGCACGCAGACCCAATGACACTCATACATACATGCACGGACAAACACGCAGACACACACACACACACACACACACACACACACACACACACACACACACACACACACACACACACAGTGATAAATATACATATACATACAAAAAAGTGAACAACACCCCCCCCCCCCCCCCCCCCCCCCCCCCGGACACACACACACCCACACCTTTCCCGTATCCGTTTGATTTTTGTGGGGGTTATGATCACTCTGAACAGTTGCTGATAGGCCATCAATCCAATCTAAGAGTTCAAAGAAAGCCCTGTCACTGAGTGTCGTGGCTGTTTGTACTTTACCGGCTTCAGCAACGTCATCAGCCACCCTGCCCTGTCAACAGCGTGGGCGGCGGGGCAGCGAGTCCGTCTGTCAATCACTTCTCCCATGTGCTATTATGGTCAGCCAGCAATAGGCAGCCAAAGCCGCCGTGCCACTTTCGGTTAAGGGATACATGAAGGGAAACACAGCGCTGCCGTACCCAGCACTTAAATGGACGGCAGTAGCTCCAGAGGTAGAGTGGTCGTCTGGCAACTGGAGATTTGGCGGTTGAATCCTCAGCCCCACCTAGCTAATCTGCCGAGGTGTCCTTTGCCGAGTTGTCCTTAACCCCGTCCAGCTGGTTGTCTCCTTGCATGGCTGACACTGCCGTCGGTGTGTGAATGTGAGGCATGTAACACGTAAAGGGTTTTATGTGGCCTTTAGTGGCTAGAAAAGCGCCATATAAATGCAGTCCATTTACCGTTTAAAGGTGAACCAAGCTTGGTCATCTGATAGAGAGCCATTAGACAAAATGTTGCTGCGTTTCCTGCAAGTGATGAAAGGTTTGACTCTTTTTTGAAATTCGGTTCTTGGCTGATCACTCAGTACATCAATTTGATCAGTTTTAGTTTGTTTTATTCAGTTGGTATAATGCACTGTGGGGAAGGGAGGACTTCATTTAATCATTTCAGTCTGTCAAAATTATTTATTTTGTTGGAATGCAATGTGTAAATCAGTGACACTCAATATGAATTATGTCAAACGCTTTCATGCCTCCTTTTTTTGCCTTGGACTTTAATTTAGTCCTGGGTAATTATTTTCAGTTTGTGAGTCGAAGATTCTCCCATTGGCCCACTGAAAGGAAATTCAAGGAGCTTACTTGGGCATGTTGCTCTTTTTGTTTGCGATTAAGTGAATGCTTGTGTGTCTTGCTGCAGTTACTGAGTCGCAAACTGAACGAACAAACACCTCATTTGCTGCAGTGAAGTCATTTAAAGTTGTTCGCTGCGAATGAATCATTTGCATCACTCGCATTACTATTTCATGCTGTCACCCATTTATTGACTTCTGCTTAATCAGTCCATCGGAAACAAGAATGAAGGCGTCGGTGGAAATCAAAAGGCCCTCGGGAAAACCAGAGTTACCCCGGCGGTGGCCATGATTCACCTGGCCCCCGAGAGTTCCAAGGTGCCGGGGCCGAATGTTAGCCTGACCCAGCCTGTGATGTTGTGTTATGTTTGCCGTATCTGCAATACACAAACATCTGGAGCAAGGTTCAAAGCAACACAATCCATGCTTCGGCGCCGCTCCACCCCGCGCCCCCGCCCACCACCACCCTCCTCCCGGTCCTAATTCCATTGCTACATTCAGGTTTTGCTTTGCTCTCTCAGCTGACTGGCTGGCACTCCTTTCAGAGGACAAAGTCCCTGGGTAAAAAGTCTGAAAAAACACAAAAGCACACAAAACACACACACACGCGCAGGCACGCACGCACACACACACACACACACACACACACACACACACACAAGAAGAAAGACACAAAATGCATACTGACATGCTGTAGATTGTATTGAAGAACTCCCATCCAAAGTCCTCTGGAGTGATACCTTCCCTCCCAACACTTAATCTGCTCTTGTGCGAGCATGAGGAAGCAGGAGAGGGCTCTCAGAAGCCTTTGAACGCTGTTGCATAATGCTTCTCGCTGTGCCACTGGAGTGCGTTCCCACAATGCGCCGTAATGCACAGTGCCGGGTAACTCACAGAAAAAACAAGTGGTCGCTGCAACTTATTCAAGATAATCTGCATGTGCAGGTTTGTCAACAATGCCCATTGTAGGCTTTTGTTCTGGATATAAATTGTTAAGTGGTTTGCCTGGGCAAATTCCAATGCCCAACTCTCTCTCTCTCTCTCTCTCTCTCTCTCTCTCTCTCTCTCTCTCTCTCTCTCTCTCTCTCTCTCTCTCTCTCTCTCTCTCTCTCTCTCTCTCTCTCTCTCTCCCTGTCTCACTCTGATAGATAAGGTTATTTGATTTTATCATTTTTTACAGCACATGATTTAGATTTACAGTAACAGTTAAGAATGTTCACCTCCTATTGCTTCACGTGATATGAAACATGAAAAAGATAAATATTGGCTCCGACCGGGACTGTTTGATCGTCGCTGGTTAAGCTTGTGCAGCAGGGTTCTCAAAACCCAACCCTAACCTAACCCCTAGGGCAGGCCAAAGTGGCCAGTGGCTGCCGAGGTCTTTTGAGCTTGAGACTCCCAAAAAACTGTTAAAATAAATTATGTAGTCACTCGTAGATTGGCGTGCAGGCTAAATGGTGCCTGATATGCTGTCACCAACAACAGAGAGCATCATGGGGGAAGCATGCTTTGCAGCAGTCCAGGAGTTGAGAGTTTCTTTATTGTGGACACAATTTGAACCATCATAAGGACGCTGAGCGCCTCATGTCACAATCCATAAGGAATATCCACAATATAGAAGCTGTGGAAGTTCAAAGCGGCAGTTTCCAACCCTGAAGAGGGATCCAGAGCGCTCTGTTTGTCATTGATGTCATCGCCGGCAAACCACACTCGGAGCCGCTAATAAGCCAGCGAGGGTATTCGATCCATAACACAGAGAGGTCTTATTTGTTCAAGCCGCGCAAACCCCTGCGTGCGCCTCCCTGCTCCCAGTGAGGTTGTGTGCTAATGGTTCCCACATCAGACTTCCCCGGTCGCCATATGACCGCCATGCTTCCCCATCTCCGCCCCCCATCCAGCTCACCTCTAAAGGCCCCCAGTCAATTAGTACGTAGCAGGGAACCAGGGAAGGGGGCTGAGCGGGCTTCTGAAAGAGCTTCCCGATGGGGGGTCCCCGACACATCAGCAAAGGAAACCTTATTTACTGAAAAGGGACAGACATATCAAATCATATTTTGATTTCAGTGGTAAAGTGCGGATGTGTGTATATGCTGTGTGCTCGCGTGCATGCGTAAGGCTGGGCGGGGGGGGGGGGGGGGCTAATTGAGACCGGGTTTTAAAACCAGATCTTGGATCAATCATGCCTGGTCCCCACGATTGGGATAGATCGGGGTCCACACTGTTGTTGCACAAGGTTTACGGTGCAGATTGATTTCTTTGGTTGCAGGACTGTGTAAAATATAGTGTAAAAATGGAGGTGTCGTGGATCCTGAGGAAGAAAGTTGTTAAATGTGTGGAATGCAATAAAAATAGCCACGCATAATACAAAATTGCCACAACACCAACATGACTTACAAAGTGTGTATGTAAGTGAATATTTTATTATTACATATTTGAGCTTTTTTCGGGGGGATTTCACACGGATTCATGTTTTGTTCTTGCCATTTGTTTATATTTTAGTTTTAAATTGTGGGCCATTGTAACAATGTTGTATAATCTTTTAAAGAAAGTGTGACGAGAGATAGTCAAGGTCCTTCGAGGTCCCTCCAACTCTTTTCGCTCCCCATCCTGTCCTCTCCTCTCTTCTCTTGAGTTGTTCATATCTTCTTTCTCCGCTCCATCTCTTTATGTCGTCAACCGTCCCCTCCCGAACCCTTGTCATCAGCCTTCCACTGGTCCACCCCCCAGGATGTGCCCCACAACCTCAAACTTTCTCTCTGCGGTCTTCTTCATAAAATACCTGTCTTCTCCTACCGGTTCCAGAACCTTATCATTTGAGATAAATCTCCTCCAGCCCATCTTAAGCATTCTCTTGTAGCACCATATCTCAAATGCATTTATTCTTCTTTTTTGCTCCCTCCGTCCCTGTCTCTGATCCATATGTGAGAACGGAACAGATATAGGTCTCAAGGATCTTTTCTTTACTGTGGTATTGATGTTGCTTCTCAGAAGTTCTTTGTTCCCCCAAGAAAGCCGTTGTTGCTGGTCCAATTCTGCATTTAATTTCCTCCAGACGTCTTCCATCTTGATCGATGCAGCTTCCCAAGTATTTGCATTTGTGCACTTGCTCTAATTCAGAGTCCTCCAGTTTAACTTTGATCTTCTCAATTTCACGCTTTTACCCATAATCACTGCTTTGGTCTTTTCGCCGTTCGATGCCATTCCGCATCTCTCGCGAGCCTGATTTACAACTTCTAACATTTCTCGGAGTTCCTGCTGATCTCCCGCCAGGAGAACTGTATCGTCAGCATACCTGATGTTTGTCAAGCTCTCCCCATTTATCTTTTTCCCTCTCTTCTCCTGTAGTGCTTCTTCGATCATCCTTTCCATGTACTAATTAAAGAGAATTGGAGGTAAAATACATCCTAGTCTTACACCTCGTTGGATGTCTACTTCTTCTGTTTCTCCATTTTAGGCAATGACAGCTGCTTTCTGGTTCCAATATAGATTTTCTATTATTGTTATTTCACGTGCCTTCTTTCAGTATCTCAATAACTTGCCCATGGTTCAACGTGTTCCCAACCCTTCTGATGGGCTATGAACACCATGTCAACTTTTTTTGTTCTTTTGTATCATCCTCTCTGCAATTGTTCTTATAATGAAGATGCCACCTCTTGCTCCTTTTCCTTTTCTATAACTCAGCTGGTATTCTGAAATCCTGCTATCAGTGATATGTTGGTTATTCTAGTCTTGATTAGATGCAACAGTATCTTTGACCCATGACTAATAATGCTTATCAGCCTGTGCTCTTCACACACTTGAGTATTTTTCACTTGCAGAGGAATGAAATAGCTTTTCAGAAATTTGTCTGGTATTTTTCCCTGATTTGTAGATCTTGTTTATGACGTCTTTTATTTTTCTTATTCCTTCTGCTCCTGGACTTTGAAGTAGTTCCGCTGGGAAACCATCTGCTCCACACGGTTTTTCCTTTTGGGTAGCTTCTTCATCACTTCCTGAATTTCTTCCTCTGTGATTTCATTTTATTTCTATGCCGGTTGTGTAATCTGTTTCTTGATTTGTCTGTGTTCCTGTCGTTTGATTTGCATATAGTTCCCTGATATACTCATCTTTCAAGCACTTGGTTTTTCTCAATGAGGGCTTTTTTTCTTATTTGCATTTTATTGTTGTTGAGTGTGACTTGCTGGTGCTCTTTCCCTTGAAATCTTTCACCTTCCGATGAGATCTTGGCTCATGCTGTCCATCTAAGTCCTCCAGTTCTTTACACAGGTTGTTGAAATGCTTTTCTGCACCTTTATTGTATCTCCATCTTTAGGTTTTGGTACTCTCTTTGTCCAACTTGATTTTTTTTTGCTTCATGTCTTTCTTCCCTTTTTTTTCAGATATTAGCATTTATCCATTTTTGTTTTCATCCTGTGTTTTTATGACCACATATCTCACCTGCCACATCTTTTGTGCAGATCACTGCGTCTTTCCATTCAGGTTGGTTTATCAGCTTGAGTTTTTCATCTGTCATTTCTGTAAATTTGTTTTTACTTTCTTCCAAGTTCCATTTTTTTTTTAAATGTTTTCCCCTTTTGTACCTTTTTCAATTTGCACTTTAGAGATACTATGACTGGTCTACTCCACAGTCTCCTCCGGACCTTACTTTTGCATTCTTTACTGAATTTCTGTATCTTTCACTGAAGTCTATTCGATTTTTTTACTCTTCTATTTGGTGCACGCCAGGTATGCCTTGCATTCCGCTTTTGTTCAAACCATGTGTTAGTCATTATCGATTTTTGCTCTTTACAAAAGGATAATAACATCTCACCACTTTCATTTCTGTCATCCAAACCAAAACGTCCCACAATCGTCTCCTCGTTTTGAACTCCTACTTTTGCATTAAAGTCTCCTATTACTATGACATTTTCACCGAAGGTCTTTTTGCATTTAATTGCTTCTGGTAGTTGATCATAGAAGTTTATTTTACAGACCATTCTTTATCAGCTGTTTTGGCCATATGTTAAGAACATATTCATGTTACTGGTGATGATTATATTTTTACGCGCATAATTCTATCACTGTTGTTGTCCCATTAAATTACTGAATGTCTTGTTTTGTTATTCATGAAAACTGCTACTCCATTACTACTGATTTGTTTCCTCCTGAGTACAGAATTCTGAAATCGCCTTCAACTGTTGGTATGTGTGTCAAGTAGTCTCCTCCTTTCCAGTGTGTCTCTGTGACTCAAAGAATGTCATCTTCCATCCTGTCCATTTTTTGCAATATAAATATGTTTGGAAGTTTGCCTGTAGTATTGCAAATCATCGTACATTCCATGTTCCAATATTGATTGATATTCCACTTGATGATGAGGCGGAGCCGCCTATTTGCTCACGCTGTTCCACCGGGCTGGATTAGTATGACTGGTGTCAACCCTACACCATTTGCCAAGATCTGAAAAACTTAGTTGAACTTTGACCATGTTTTCTACTAAGCGGCTTGATAACATTGAAGGCCACAAGAACTACCTCGGCATGCAGTGTCTACTTTGAGACGGCTGACCCCAGCCATTGTCCCTCATTTTTGAAGAAACTTCTGCCTGGCGTCCTGACGTGACCACACAGCCGTGAATTGAAATATCCTCAAGTTGCCTGTAAAGTCACCCACCGCCTGCATTCCACAGATTCACGTAATCCTGACGGGAGGGCTGATAGGTACTACACCTTGCCCAAGGGTGACCTGAAGGCTAGTGGAGGGAAGGAGAGCCTTACTTTCCTTTGGTTATGTCTGTAACCAGAACATTACCTCACTACCCACTACTCCAGAAAATTGTGGAATTAATTACTATTGTATGATCAGGCATGAATTCACAAGTATGTGTGTGTGTGTGTGTGTGTGTGTGTGTGTGTGTGTGTGTGTGCGTGCGTGCGTGCGTGCGTGCGTGCGTGCGTGCGTGCGTGCGTGCGTGCGTGCGTGCGTGCGTGCGTGCGTGCGTGCGTGCGTGCGTGCGTGCGTGCGTGCGTGCGTGCGTGCGTGCGTGCGTGCGTGCGTGCGTGTGTTGAGCGGATGGTGGTTTGGGGGCAAAAAAAAAAAAAGAAAGAAAGAAAGAGAAAGAAAGAGAAAAACCAATGGTGGTCCCCTCAAGGCTGGGACAACAATCTTCTGGCTACCTTCGTTGACCTGCGTGAACAGGAAAGGCTAATTCGAGTTGGCAAAGTGAGGCCGCTAAAAGCTTACAACATCAAATGAATTTTTCTGATTATTTACTGCTAATATAAAACAGCTATTTGGTTCATTGTCTTCCTGTGGCCTCGCATGCGTATATGTTTCCCACGGCACACTTGTAAAAAACGACATGATTGCCTTCTTTGTTTCTGTCTCTGTTTAAGAAGCAAAGGGCTGTTTCCTGTGTGTGTGCGTGTGCTGATGTCGGTGAGTTTTACTGTGTGCGTGGGTCCCTTTATTTTCTCCTTGCCTCTTCAAAATCTCACCAGTTAAGCATTATTTTATGATAAGAGTTGGATAGCTATAAAGAATTTGATTAAAAATCGATCGATGTCGCCAATCGGTGTGTTTGCGTCGCGCGTGTGCCCTTCTACATGTTGTTACCATCGATGGTTGGCACCCTCAGATGAAAAGATATCCCCACCACCTCAAGTGACAAAGAACAAAATCACAAACTAATCTAAAGAAGGCAAAGAAGGAAGTGACGGAAAATGAAGACAAGAGTATAGGTGAAATGGAATGGTTGAATTCTGGGACTAAAGTAATGTAATCCAACCAACACAGACGGTTTTATGGATTTTCACCTTAAAATGATTAACCTTATTTGTAGCTTACATTTGACAATGAGTTCATGAATGATATCATTATCATTGCAAAGGCAATAAGGAATCAGTAACCATTTTTCTTCTGAGGGGAAATATCATCTTCCCTCAGCGACCGGGTATGTTTCATACCTCCTTTTATACCTCCACTGTCCCATTCCTGATGGACTAATTGATTGCAGTCTGACTTCTTTGAGATTTTCCATAAAGTCAGTCCTCCTCCACATTTACATATAGAACAGGTCGCTCTCCCCGACATGATATTCAGTATGATGTGACCGTTCCATTACATCAAAGCCCAGTGTCATATTTCTGCTGCCAAAATTACGAGATTCTCTCTAGGCTGCAAGGAATGCAACGCAGATGCCAGCAGTCCATGGTGTAACGTCTTCAATATGAAAACCAAATTAAACACACTCATTATACAAATCTGGTTACCGGTTTTACAGGAAGTTATACTCTCCCGAAAAAAGGAAAGATAAGATGGGAAAGAAAGTGCATGAAATGCTGCAAGAACGCAGGATCTATGGTTCTCATAATGCCAAACAACACATGAAAACGGTTCTCTCCGCTGTCAGTGACGTCAGATTATTCTGCCGCAGTCCAAAACACCGTAGCATCCATAGATACGCCGCGTGGACCTTTTTTTTTTTTTTTTTTTTGCTTCTTCCCAGGGCCGTGGTACTAAAGCGGGAGCAGATCAAACGTGGCGGCCTGCGGCGGATTAGCTCCGATTCCACTTTCTAACCCAGGCCTGCGTTTACCTCCTGACATTTCGCGTACAGTGAGGACCTGCCCTGCGGAGGCCCCCTTCGTTTTAAGGCCTTGCAAACCTATCAGCAGATGAGGAAGGGGAAGCGGGTTTGGGTTTGGGTTTGGGTTGGGGGACCGAAGATGTCAGGAAAGAAAGAATCCCCACCCCCTACCATACACACACACACTCACACACACAGCATCTGACTTCTATTGGCGAGCTCGGCTTGTGTGTTCCACGGCCGCCGCTGGTATTCTCGGGAGAGGGTAATTCTACAGTTACCGTGGAACGCGCATGATGTCATTGAGGTTCCATCGTTGGAGGCTGCGGATCGGCCCCTGTTGGGGGCTGCGCCGGTTCCCAGGCGCTCAGCGCTTGAGGGGACACAAGGCAAGGACACTTCTAGATTGAAGTTGTTAGTGGAAGCAGAAAAAGCAGACTCCCTATTCTTGACTAGACTTCCTCGCATCTTGTGTTGCTGTGAGTACTTCAGCATCTGTCTGGGACACCCCCCCCGCCCCCCCCTCCCCGCCACCGCTGTCCTTTAAGGAGGTTTCAATACAATACAAACAATTCCTGGTGCCTCTGCCAGAAAGGTGAACTCTTTGCTGACAGCTTACATTTCCTCTTGCGTCGGCGTTTAATCTCATGTGCGTTTTCTCTGGATGGTGTTGATGCTGATTTATGTCGCCACTCCGAAGCAGAGATCACTCGAGACTTGTTTCCCCCGCACCTTAATAATCTGTAAAATGAAACAAAATAGTCAACATGATTGGTGCCCTTCTTTCTTTCTTCCTTTCTTTCAAGAGCCAATCATGCGGTCTTTTTTGTCAGGTTCACAGTGTGACCGGTTGGGAACTTCCACAAAAGCTCAACTGTACTGTACTGTGCAGCGTTCTGTGCCGGACCGCGAGCGGCTTTCCCGACTCATTTTAGCGCTTGTCTGGAATTACTTCTTCACTTAAGATAAGGAACACGGAGGGGGGGGGGGGTGTCAGGGCCAAATGGGCTGTCTGCTCTTACCCCAGCCAACCTCAGAGGCTAATAACATTCTTGGCCAATCAGATTTAACTAAACACAGCAGAGGCAAGGCAATAAACCACGAAACGAAAGAAAATCTTCGACACTGCAAATAGGAGGGCCCGGCTCTTGCAATGCCGCTGTGCCCGGTGGCAGGAATGTGCTCTTTGAACCGGCTTTTATTGAACAGCGGAGCAGCATACTCACAGCACGCTCCTGGGTCCCTGTCCCGCTCGGTGTTTGCTCCTGGCGTGGGCATATCAGACGTGGGGCCACCGGGTCAGGAAGCTGGCATCCCCAACCCTGGCACAAGCCGCTCACCTCGGGGCGTAGGGGGCTGACACCGGGCTCATGGGGAGCACCAGACAGACAGGGGCCTACCAAACAGCTTGTGACCATAACCAACAGTGGCAGAGAACAATGAACGCAATTATTTACAAGAGCGCAGTCCAACTCTCTCATCGGCTTTCCCCGCTATCACGCCTGTTTATCCTCCCTCGCGCTCCGCCGGATGGCGAGGAGGGGCTCTGACCCTGTCAGTACGGGCATCAGCGGGACCTCATTCATCGTCGCCACCCCAAGCTAGTCTGCCATTCACGCTCCGCTGCCATACGGGCCAAACCAGTGTCCAGCTGCACCCTCTGTGCCGCCGAGCGCACCGAGTGAATACAAAAATCACACAGAATACTTCAAACTAAGTTGAGCAGATCTTCTGGGTTGTGGATGGGTGGTGGCAGTGTGAAGAAAACAAAATCCCGGCGAGGAATATAATGGGGGGTTTTCTAAGGGCACAACTTCTGATGTAACACGGAAAAAGGTTCACCGAGAGATCACAAAAGAATACGGTGGTGCATCATTGCTTTCATGCTCCATTAGGTAGGAATTTTCTTCTTTTACTGCCTTTTAAACCGCCGAGAAACCGACAAGAATGTGTCAGCGCCAGTCTGTGGGAGCCAAGATCGAACAGGGCCCAAAGTCTGAGGGGCAAATTCACAAAAGGATTGCGCGGTTTTTGCGGCCGCTAAACTGCCGCAATGGAAGTAGCAAGCGTCTAATTCCCAAAGCACCCGCAAATCGTGGAAGGTACCGCTAACTGCACTGCCGCGCACACAGCGTCTCGGTGCGTCGGTGCTATTTGCACGTAGTTAAATGAGGTATTATTCATACATTTGGTGTGAAATTGGCCCCTTTCTATGCAAATGAGCCTCGTTGCAAAAAACACCCAGTTCATGAACACCAGTGCTAATAGCCACCCACAGTTAGAGTGATGCTAAAATAAAGATTTTACAATCAGACGCACAGGGGTCTCCCAACGGGGTCTCCCAACGGGTACTCCCTGTGACACATCTGATTGCGTCTGATCGCAAAATCCCTGTTGAGGAGGAGACCGTGTTGGGAGACCCCTGTGCGTAAGGCCCTCCCCTGCACGCTGCACCATTTCCATTATTTTCAAATCCCAATGTTGACAGGTATGTGTATTGATCGTGCAACAGAGCGGAATAAGGGCAAATTCAAGACAAGGGCAAATTGCACTCAGCAGCAAAACTTTATGGGCGTGTTTGCGCTGTCATATAATTTGCGCAATATCTTTTGTGAAGCTAGGGCGGCGCAATTGATGCCCTATTCATGGTGTTATTAGCAGCTGCAATCCATTCTTTGAGAATTCGCCCCTCAATGCGCAGAAAAGGCTGAAGAGATACTGTAAAGTGTGCTACTGCTGCCACCCTAACATATGTGACCCACCACAGTGAAACCCGTACTTTTGCTACGCTTTGACTTTTTCCACATCATTTGAAAGTGGAGAATCAGAGCTTCAAAACGAGGTGTCACCTGTGCTAATCAAGCAAATATTTTTGAAGATATGGCTTGTTAACGATTCCTAAATGTTATCTATATTTAATACACAAATTATGTGTATTAAATATACAGTAGATAACATTTAGGGATAAAAATAATGTTTAGGTATTGGGTATTTCGGTATTGCATTACACATTTTAAGACAGAACAAGCATGAATAAAAACAGACAAACGCATACACAAAAAATAACACATACTTTAGCATAACTACCACCTGCACATGGGGGTTAGGGTTAGGGCCTCATTAGAACATAGGTAACTGCTACTCCCTGCTAACTTCTGTTTAGAGATGTGTGCAGATTCTATTTGTCATTTTATTTCATTCCCCGTAACAACCTCATGAAGTGTCGAGTGCTATTTTATCTTGTCTTAAACACATGTACACACTCACACACAAACACACACAGAGAAACACACTCGGTACTGTACATTCACTCACGTAGAAAATGTTCAGTGAGATGGTTGCAATATTTTTTGCCTGTGCTTGTGGCAACTTTTCTTTTGGGGTGACGAGATGAAGAACGTCCTAAACGCTCTTTCCATCAACAATAAACAACAGTTATCTTGTTTGCTGCCGTCTGTGTGGAGTGGCACCCAACGCCAAGCCCAGCATCTGAGAGGCATCTGCTCCTCTTTCCGCCTTTGGTGTCCTGTCTTTCAGTGGGTAGTTAAAATGTGTGTGTGTGTGTGTGTGTGTGTGTGTGTGTGTGTGTGTGTGTGTGTGTGTGTGTGTGTGTGTGTGTGTGTGTGTGTGTGTGTGTGTGTGTGTGTGTGTGTGTGTGTGAGACGGCACAGGGCTCCTCTGTATTGTATTCTGTAGCTGGCTGAAAGTAAAAAGGCAGAATTAAGAGGGGGGCAAGAGGAGGGCGGCTGCCAGCGCACTGCAGAACTGTGGGGCGCTCCCCCAGATCCCAGCTGCCCCGGCCTGGCTGAGAACTTCAGGCGAGTGCCAGGCTCGCTCGGCCCTTGTGGAGGTGGGCCAGTAAGACCGGGAGTGGGAGGTGAACTGCCAAAAATAATAATAATAATTTAAAAAGCCAAAAATAACGTCTGAGCCTATATGAAGTAATAGCTTTCGAGACAAAAAACAATGCTGACATATGCAAAAATAGTTCAAACTTGTGGAAAAAAATCACTGTGGCAGACGTAGATTTTATTTAAACATGTTTTTAAATAACAATCGGTTTAACGGTTAAGCCAGAAAACTTCCTGAGTAGTCCGCTGAGGGCTAAAGGCATCTCTCTCTCTTTCTACGGGGGCCAGCAGCACGGTGGAGAACAAAGTTTATCTGGAACTGTTTAACACATTATTTGTCTAACAATCAAGGAAGTGAGTTTATTTTGCAGATAATTGTAGCTTTTGTTGCATTGATGGCCAATATAAGCCAGAGTTCCGAACCATTAGCCGGTCGTGCTTGTTCTGTTTGAGGGCCCGGTGTTGTGCTTGTGATGCACTGGGCGCACTTTGCAATCTGGCAGTCTGCTCAAAATGCTCGACACTAGTTGGAAAGGCTCCTTTCTGCCCCAAATGCCCATTAACAGGCTTTTTTTAAGCAAAGTGTTTGGTTGGTTTGGTTCTATACCAAACAGAACCTTTGATTAAGCAATAATACAATGGCATGTATGCACCTTACGGCCATAATGTACTATGCTCTGCTATAACCTGTAATGGCTGCAGTTTGGGGTCAGACAATGTGGAATTCTGCCGGATCTGACCTTTTGCCCCCCGAGTTAACCCGGGGGACCCAGAGCGGAGTGCTAATCATGGCGCCTGGCAGACAGCGGCAATTTTTTCCCTAGGTCCGCAGAGAGAAAGCACTTCCGCTGTGGAGGCAGGTAATCACAACAAGCGCACATCCCGCGCAGGGCGGCGGGCCAACGAACGCATGGCTTCTTTGTCCACCAAAGGAGGAGGAGTGCACAGACTATTTCTGGGCTTCTGACAGCAGCGAGTGACCCCGGTGTCAGCCCGCCTGTTGGCCTTCCCGCCCGCTGCGGCACTAATGTGGAGAGTTTTCGTCATTGGGAGCTCCCACCCTTGGGCCAATGGCAGGAAACCAGCACCGCTAATGACGGGACGGACCTATTTAGATCTACTTGTTTCCCTGACAATACAGATCCCTAGATGCTATTGAACCTTGGGGAGCTCGGGAATAGGGTTCAAACTGCATGACTAGCACAAATCCTCAGCGTATCCAAGTATATGGAGAAGCCAAAGTGATATTCAGTCTGTCTGCCTGACTCTAGTCTGTCTATCTTTCTACCTATCATCTCCCTTTCTCCCTCTTTGAGGCGCTCTTGTTTCCTGCCTGAGAGCCCAGGGTCCCGAGGTTTGCTTCCCGTGTCCGTGACGTATGACGCCCCTATGTTTTTCCATGTCTGTATCTTTTCCTCTGACACCTGGGCTCTATTTGTTGTGTAGCGTGTGTCCACGGAGATCCGTTTTGGACACATTTCATTGGCGGCGCTGACACACTGTTCTCAGCAACAATTTATTACAGACTACTGGAGCTACACCGGGGAGCTCTGGACTGGGGCTTGCGTGGATGCTATTATTGGAAATATTGTTCCTATGTGCTACGAGGATGAGACAAGGAGAGAAAGCATCTCTATAAAACAAACCTTCTTTTACACACCCCTCAGTACTTTCCTGAGGGTAGAGTACTAAACTTGGTAATAAAAGCCACAAACAAATAGGAAAACACCCTAACTAACACAAAGGAATTCAAAAAACTCCTCTGTGATTAGCCATCAATTCAAAATTATAGTTTTATACCGGATTGAGATATAGCCCAAGAGTTGTCTCATACCTCGTAATTAGCTAGGCTACATCTTCTTATTAATTCTTCTCTGTAATTTCCTACTCACTGCAAATTACCTGGGTAATGTGCACTCCGCTACGTGGGTGAGCGTTTGGGGCTTGTGGCTGGGTGGGGCATCTTGCCGGTTGGGGTATGGCGGACCTCGCCTTTGTGCGGGGCGTCGGTGAGCGTGGGTTCCCGGGTTCTGCGCTTGCAGGTGCGTCTCATGCCTGCACATGGGGGTGGGGTTGTATGCGTGCGTCTCAGGGAGTGGTACTCTCTGGGGCTGGTTTGTGCGCCTCATCGTCGTCCTTGGGTGTTGCTCCGTGGGCTCCCGGCTTCTCTGTGGGTTTGGGGGTCTTCCGTGGCTGTGGCGCATTGTGCTCTGCGCTTTCTTGAGGTGGTGGGGTGTCTATACGGCTATGGGGCTCGTTGGTGGCTGTGAGGCCTTTTCCGCTGCTTGGAGGTGCTTACGATATAGTTCTGACCCCGTACACCAGAACTAATTGGGACGAGCCCTGTGCGTTCTCCGGTAGACACACACACACACACACACACACACACACACACACACACACACACACACACACACACACACACACATGCACACACACACACACACACACACACAGGTGGACTCATCACAGGAACACACACACTACCAGCATCTGCCTTGAACAAATACACCCTCTAACACACTCCTGATTACATCCTTCTCCCTTTCTCTCCTTTACAGCCATAACCATCACAGGAAGAGGCCACGTGCCGTAATTGCTGTTCCAATTTTTCGTCTACTGAATTTTCTCTATGTTTATCTGTCTCACCCATGGTGATTCTCCCTCCCCCTCTTAGAGAAAGTAATGACAATTAGCTGTTTATAGATCAAAACAAGAGAGGGAGATTGGTGGCGGTCTCTTGCAATCCCACAGGTGGTCCAACAGGACAGAGTTATTGCAGGCAGCTCTTGATGATGAATAAAGAGTGGCATTGCAGATTGACAATTTGAACTCCACTTGCAGATTACAGTAACTCTGTCTTGGATGCAATGGCATAGAAATACCCTGCCAAGCCTGACAGAAAAGGTTAAAAAAAAAAAAAGATCTTCTCGTAACCTTCAACAGCTCTTAACTCCACCCCTGTATCATAATCAATGCATCCCATGTGCCCCAGAAGTTCTCCACAAGAAACCTGAAATCCTGGACTGCAAAGAGCGGAGATAAGGATCGCAGGGCTCTGCTTTTATTGTGGTTGTTTATCTGAGGGGATGCTACCGAAACAATCGCAAAAAGTACTTTTCACATGTAGAATCATGAAATGAAACCCTGTTCGATTTGGACACCACTTCCCAGAGGCGGTACTAATTTGAGTAGCCACCAAATACTCTGGTGGAAGATCTCCTGCCAAACTGCCGTTCCTCTTCTCTGCAACTCCAATTAGAGTGATAAATATACTTATGCACAGGCGTGTTGTAAAAACAAACAAACAAGGGGTTCTCTCTGACATGCTCATGTCCTGTATATACAGAATACAGTACATACCGTATGTATGCAAAATATAGTGTAGTACACAGGTATTACCCCTCATGATTGGTTGTGCAAGATCGTTTGTGATGTCATTCAGGAGCACCACGTGAAACTTGAACAAGGGCTCTGGGCTTTTAGGTGCTGAATGTCCTGCACCTCAGCAATCAAATTAGTTCTATCTGCTTGGGGTTTCAGGAAAGGACATGCATGGCTGCCTGTAATTAAATAATACAGAGTGGGCACTAAAAATACATGAGACACTTGTGGAATAGCAGCCAAAAAAACAAACTGTCGTTTTTTACCTTCAATTCTGATCATGCATGGACCAATTTGCAAGAGAAAGTTTGCTTGTTTTCCAAGTCAGCCCGGGCTCCTCATTTCGTCTCTGGACGCGGTGAACTCCTGACACCCACAGGGCTCCAGTGTCCCTGAGCCAGGCCCACCGGGTTTAGCCCACCCCGGCTCTGGCACAGCTAAGCATATGATTATTATCTACTGTACCTCGGTGCTCGTGCAAGCGAGCTGACGGAACGGGCAACATTTGTCTGGCTTGCAACGTGCAGAATATGTCTGTCTGTACCAGGTCAACAAGTGCATCCCACCCCAACACTACAGTCAGCGAACGGACCGATGTGATTTAGCATATTTTACGCCTGAGACAATTGAGGTCTTGAGGTCTCTCAAAAAAAAAAAAATCAAATAATTGTATGATTCCAGAAATGTTGACAACATTTTTGCGGATCACTTTTTTTCATATGATTTCTTTTTTTCAGTGCTCTTCATGAAGCCAATAGGCATTTTTGAAAACGGACTTCTACACCCCTGTGGGCATCGCCTTTTTTGCGGGATTGACAAGTTCATTCATTACCTCGATAGACTTCAGAAAGTGGCGACCTCTTGACCGCATAGTAAACAAAGAATGTTGCTAACTCGCAAAATTTTTGTTGAGTTATTTAATCTTCTAAGGACAACTATGTGAACTAACTATGTGACCCTTTCGTGTGTTTTTGTGGACCAGAAAGGCAAGTTCCACACTGATAGTGGCTTTTTTGTTTTGTGCATTATCACTGGGTCTTGGTCTACTTATGTGGTCTCGAAAACCGATCTCAATACTCACAAGTGATCGTCTAGGTTTTTGGCCACCGACACCACTGTCACATTTAATCATCGATTCTAATCATCCCTGACCGCTAGCGGTACATCTCTGTGACTCACCAGTGGGTGATGAACTGCAGCCGGGGCACGCAGGAATCAAGTTGCTACTTCCTGAAATGAACTACAATGAACCATTTCTACGACCCCATTTGGTAGCAGTGTCCCTCAGCCGCCAAAGAGACAAATACGAATCGGTCTGAACCAGAGACATGGAGTGCCACCCTGTGAAAAGAAGGTGTTGTGATGAAGACTTGGGTCTTCTTCCAGGATTAATATCATCAATTCCGTATCGGGGCGATAGATCTCTCTTTCTAGTTATTTTGGCCCCTGTCTGCCCTGTCAGTAGCCCCATTAACTAGTCAGGGAGGTCAACAGTCGAGCCTTTGCGCCTTAACTCAAAGTCTTGAGAACTGACCGTGTTGTCCTGACTGAAAAACATGTAAATGACTTCTTTGAAATAAGCACTTTGGTGGCAGGCAACAGAGAGTAGATCAAGCGGAGACAGACAAAGCGATGGATGACAGTTTTATGGTTTCAGAAGACGATATGATGAGTAAAGACGAGCCTTCTACCTATTCACAGGCTCTCAGCTCAAGTTCGGGAACAATAGAAGAATAACCTGTCAGGGAACAAAACAAATGGGCTCGTTTTGACAACACCAGATCAAACTACACCCACATGGTGTGAAGCTGGTCGCTTTGCCAGCCTTGAATACCATGTTGAGTACGAAAGAAAAAAAAGACATCAATTTGGCAACATCTATGTCAACAACTATCTACAATTCATGAGGAGGCACTCGCCCTTGATAACCCCCCTCCAATCGGTATCTACAATCTTTCAGTATTGAAACATCAAAGCCCGGAACAGAGCGAATACTCAATTCAAAGTCGCAACAACAACTTGTCTGGGCTTGGACGGGATCCGAGAGGTTTTTGACATCGCTGTCAATGGGACAGGCAGCTCATTGAGACAAAGTCGCTCCTTCCTGCCTCCAGCCTCTTGTTCTCACAATATCCAATACATTCATAACCAAACAGTGGTCAGCGGCGATGGAGGATCAAGGACATCAAAGCCTGTAACTCATAAGTGGTGCCAAAAGGATTTTCCATAATACTGAACATTAAATGGTAACAAATCAAGTTCAGTTCAGTTGGGAAATGTCTTTCACAACTTCAGGGGTCCATTGTTCTCATTGACATTTGCCCTCGTGCACCCGGTGGCCTGCAAACATGAAAGAGAACTGTCTATGTTTAACGATGTGGGACAAAATGCTTTCTATTATTGTACTGCTTTCTATTCTATCCCTGCAGTTCACACCAGGTCCTGCCACTTAACTCCACCGCTGGTTTATCTTTTCTGCCTCACACAATGACTTGTTAGAACAGGTGTGTTGCAATCATACAAAAGTGATCCTTCGACAATTATGTTAAAACAGCATAAAGAGATGTACTTGCGTAGGCCTGTTCGCGGACGGAAAACACATGCGCGGGTACACAAACACACAAACACACACTTCCTCTATCTCTCTTTGTCCTCTGTTCACTATCTTTGACATGCACCCTCTCTCGGTCACTTTGATATTTCCCTATTCTGCCTCTCGCGGGCCCCTGGCACCATCTTGAATATTCATAACTGTCTTCTGATGAGCATGCTAAATGGGTGTCAAAATGATTTGGCCACATGACAGGATTGGATTGTCTTTGATAAGCTCCGGCCTGAGCCAAGACAGGACAGCAAGGAGGAGGAGCGAGAGAGACGGAGAAAAAAAGGGAGACACTGACCCAAGAAGTTTTCTTTTCTTCCATTTCTCAGGATTTATCATCCAGCCAACGTGGGTCCCGGAGTAGGGGCTATTGGAGGTAAGACCGGGCAGCAATGGAGAGGTCAATAGGCCGGGGGTCTCTGGGGCGGCCCCTGGTGTGGCCCCTGGGGCTGAAAGTCATTGTCACCGCTCAGCCTTTAATAGGTCCTGAAATTCCTTGACTGACCAAAACCTGTGAACGATTGGGAAATGAATGGCATTTGTGATTCAAATAGGGCCTGTGTGGACTCCAGCATGTGGTCCGGAGCAGACGGAAAGCCTCTCAGAGGAAACAAACACACCGCCATACCCACAAGGATAAGCAAAAACCTGCCCCCCCCGCTTCTTTTTTTGGCCAAATTTTCATATTTTTACATCACAAAACACGAGGATTTGACTTAGTTGGGTTGTCGCTGTACTCCCGAAAAGCGGTTTCTGTTTGGCAAGCACAAAGTATTGAATTAGACACTTTGCCGAAATATATATTTTTTAATCTCAGGATCTCCTTTCAAAGTTAAAAAACAACGGTGGGAAAATGCACAGTGATGCAATTTAGGGCTTTCACAGCAGTTCTACGTAAAAAAAAAAAAGAAAAACTATTTGAAATGATTACTAGCTGCAGCGTGAGAGGGTTGAATACATTTCTCGACCATTATAAAGAAGTTCAAAATACTATTATGCAACAATTTCCGCTGATTTTAAAAAAATATATGCTCCTATTAGTTTGGCACGGGCTACTTGAGCTACTTCCAAGCTCGACGGCAGCAATAATAGGAAACTGTATTTTCTTTATTTGATAGTCCCCTCAGAGTCGTCCAAATTTCCTATAGGCACTTGAGACAAAGGCCAGAACACGGAGCTGAAACAAAGCCACTGTCTGTTTGCTTGTGTATATACGCCGCGATTTGCTGTGCGCCACTCCAGATGACTAAGACCCACTGGGGAACATTTCTACCTCCTGATAATATGTTTACATGATCCAAAGCTCCCACAGCACATGTGACAAAGACACGTTTAACCCCTCGTGTACCTTGGCACTTTTTAAATCATTCATACGCTGCAAACCAGAGTGATTTTGGGGGTCCTTGGGTCAAATCTTCAGGTCATTTTCATAAACTGTTGGCTTCAAACTGGATTTAATGCCATATTCATTTTGAGAAAGACTACAGCTCCCACATTGGCTTATAAGGACGACGTTTGAAGGCCTTATTTCCTCCGATCCCTCCCATGTCTCGTCTGCGGCCCAGATTTACCTCTCCACGTATACAGCATCATCTTAAGGGTAATCATTCATGCCCATAAAGGTTCGCCCGCACGGTCACATGCACGCTCTCACATGCACACGTCACGATGCAAAACACCCTGTTGGAAATCCAGGAACCTGCATTGTAATCTCTAACTAAATCTGCCCCCAAGTTGGCTTTATCTGTCTTTTGTTATCAGTGCCGGGGCTGCAGAATAGCGTGGGGTCACAAGGCTAAGACTTATTTTCCTGCATCTGCTTAAAGAGACGTGGGGGGGCTCAGGACCCGCGCTCCCCACCACCCCCGACCAACACACCCCCAAACTCTGATATTTTTGGAAGACCCCCCCACCCTCAATTCTTTTTCCTTCTCAACCCCCTTTCTTTCCTCTAAAACCAAAATAAAGTGTGTGATGGATGAGTGAACAGAGGCAACACCTCCCCCATCAATCTGGAGGGGAACGTGGTTTCGGGGAGGAATGGGGGGTGGGTGAGGGTGGGGGGTGAGAGGAGGAGGAGGAGTAGTGCAAGGGAGGGCGGGAGGGAGGTGGGCACCGAGGGTCCCTTTACAGGCCTACAGAGGGTCCAGCGGCACCGACCGCTGTGCCAGTGTTTTACACACACACACACACACACACACACACACACACACACACACACACACACACACACACACACACACACACACACACACACACACACACACACACACACACACACACACACACCACTAACAGCCTATGCACATATGCACACAGACACAATCCAAGTCTGAGATGCACATGTGTGACATCTAAAATGTCAAAGCATGCAATCCCCTCAATGATAGAGAATTTTATGCAATATTAAGATAGATTATCCAGTTAAACATTCGAAATCCCGAAAATATTTTGTAAAGACTACAACCGAGGTACATCTTCCATCCCTATAGCCACTGTAGTACAGTACAAACAACGCTCACACACTGGCTGTCGCGGGCAAAATTCTCAACCTTCTGAAATCACCCCGCGCACAACCCCTCTGCCCCGACCCCCAAAACATTTCAAACCCCCACCAAACTTTTAACTCGACCCCACCGCCCTCCAGAACCACCTCTCCTCCTACATCCCCGTCAAAGCCCACTCCACCCACCCCCCCCCCAATCCCACCCACCCCCCTGAGAGTGCAGACCCCCCAGCTCACAGCGAGCCTGAGTTTTCAGACCAAATCATGTAAAATTGCCATAACCCAGACAGGAAGTGAAGGGAAAAAAAGAGGGGGAGAGAATAAAAGCGAGAAAGAGAACAGGGCGGGGGGGTAGGGGGGGGTTACACACCAAATGGTCCTGGTTAGTGGCTACAGTGATGTGAACAACACAGTCTCTCCTCTCTTTCTCTCTCTCTCTCTCTCTCTCTCTCTCTCTCTCTCTCTCTCTCAACACAAGCGGTGAATTCCAAGAGTGTTTCGTCACCAGGAGCAAAGGGAAAGGCTGCGGAGAGGTTTAAGGGAGAAACCCTGGTGTGGACCTGCTGTGTGTGTGTGTGTGTGTGTGTGTGTGTGTGTGTGTGTGTGTGTGTGTGTGTGTGCGTGCGCGTGTGCGTGTGTGCGTGCGTGTTTATCGTGGCTTATATGCACACAGGTGCATTTAGTTTCATTTAGTGTCTGGATCACAATATCATTTCATTTTACTACTGCTCTTGTTTTTATTTTCATATGTTTTTATTGTTATTTTTTCGACTTAGTTTCTAGTTTTTCTTTTTATATAACTTTATTTTCAGCAACAAACAAAAAAAAAAATCCAAATAGACTTAAATTCACGTACAGTACATTGCAATGTACTGTATTGTACTGTAAACAGGACTGGATTACATGGGAAGAGAGAGGTAATTTTGCGTGAAATAATTGATATCCCAATATCTGGCTTACATCTATTCACAATTTCACGTTGAATTCCACAATGTTTGAATGGAAAGATGTGAGGTGTGAAACATTAGCAAACTGACCCTGACGACAAACTACAGTATGACTATCACCTCTCGTTGAGGTCTTCAAATTGTTCCTGGTCTGCAGGATGGCCCACATTCAGTCTGGAGGTGGGAACCAATTAGCTAGTGGCTCGTCTGTTTCACAGCGTGGCAAAAAACTTCATCTCAACATGGAGCCACAAATTAATTGATAGCTCTAATATGAGGATTTATTTTACTTCCTTTTACTTCTTTTGTTTCCATTAATTTCTCCCTCTCTTTCTCTGTGAAATGAAGACAATCACACACACATAAATATACTGTACTATACTGTACTGTGTGTGTGTGTGTGTGTGTGTGTGTGTGTGTGTGTGTGTGTGTGTGTGTGTGTGTGTGTGCGCGCATGAAAATAAACCGACATGCCGACATCTTGCAGGTTGCTTGAATCAGAGGTCTGCTCTTATTTCATCCCTAGGGGATGGAAGGAGCTGCTGCTCGGAAGTGAATGTGTGTGGAGTGTGTGTGTTTGTGTGTGTGTGTACATGCTTATGTGTATGTGATGGCATGTCAGTGTGTGTTTAAGTGTGAAAGTGTGAGGTTTCCTCACAATATGCAGGCCAATATGGGCCTGGTAGACACACACACACACACACACACACACACACACACACACACACACACACACACACACACACGAGCCTCCAACCCACAGCATTGTTAAGCCCCAACAGCGTCAACACTGTGGAAATCCCACTCATCTCCAGCCAAGCCAGAGCCTTCCATGCCAGGGACACGGCCATTACTGTTGTTGTTATTTTTGTCTTTGTTGTTCAGGTCGGACACGATGCCACGGCCATGCTTGTGTTGGTTTCCAAAATTATAGGGTCCAAACACAAGTTAAAGGCCCATTTCTTTGGGGCCCCTGCGTATGACAAAATAATTAATACCTTCTAATGAGCTGGGGTTCCGAGGACAAGACGGGACAAGGCAGCTCTCTGGTTCCCTGGCCACCGGGGGGACACACACTTAATTGAGCGCTAAACACATGATTATCTTGTTACGGTATCAAACGTTGACACTGTTAATCAAGCAGAAGGCTACAACGACTTACAGTGCAGCAAGTAAGCACATTAAGCCACATGTTGGGTTAAAAAGGGGTGGTTTAGGAGAGCGGCTAATGATACGGTGGAGAAGAGATGGGGCCGATTGATCGGGATGGAGAGAGACCCGAAAAACCTTAGGGAGGGAGAGGGAGAGGGAGAGGGAGAGGGAGAGATAGCCTAACTAACAGCTGTGAACATTTTCCATTTGAAGTGAAACATTCCTGCATGCTCCCGGCTCGGTACTCCACAGCGGGATTCCTCTCAGTTCTGTGCGGTATTTGTCCCCAGCTAAGATACAGAGAGTGGGAACAAGAGAGCTGCAAACTTTCCCAAGGATACCATCCAACCACACGCAACTCTCTCTCTCTCTCTCTGTCTCTCTCTCTCCCTCCATCTGTATCACCCACTAGCTATTTATCTTGTCATCTAAAACTCTCTTTCGGTTACGCCATCTCTCTCCGTCTCTTTATCAGACACGTTCCTACCTGCTTCAAACACTTAACAGCAGATAAACTTGAGGCTTGGCAAGTGGTTCTCAAGCCACAGGTGGTACCTCGGCCATTCGCGACAAAGAGCGTAAAAACAATGCAATTCAGGATCCTTGAACAGAAGTTCCCCGGTGAATGATCTGGTGAACTGCCGAGCGAGTGTTTTTGAAAGTTTATTTTTGTGTTTACTCTTCAGATGACAGCGCAAAGAGCTGGGAAACTCCCAAACTATGATGTCAGAACTCAGCCTGGTCTCTTGAGGGCACTACCTCCACGGGCCATCCTTTCTGAACGTCCCACATCTGTGTGTGGATTTACCGTCCGGGAACGTTCAGTCACTCCATCTCACCTTGTACGGTGTCCAAAGTAACCATAATGTCCAAAGAACAGCCCGGGTCCCGAACCCGCTCCAGGCGCAGGTGACGGAGAACGTGTCGGCATTTCGCACGATGTTTGTTTCTTTGCAAAGGAAACGGAGTAAAACCAAACAACCTACGTCAAAAATAAAAACACACTGCTTTGGCGCAGGCTGGCGCTCCATGGGCGTAGCGTCAGAGAGGGAGCCATCAGCGCTCAGAGCCGCGATTATCTAAAATTATATAGTTATGTTTACAATGATATATTGAGGGGGACAACTTTCCCAGGAAGAGGGGGTCCAGACCCCCCCAGCAACTTCCTGATCTGCTCTCCACAACAGCTTGCTTTGGACACCAGTTAGTGGTTACTGACTGTTTACCAGGGAAGTTTCCTCCAGAGTTGTAATTTATTTCGATTTTATGCTCCTAGAGATGGTTGTGGTTGTGTGCAGGTTGTGAGATTGAAACGGACGCAGATACAACAATGAACATGGCCGTCTAACCCCCCTGCCCAGAGTGAAAGGAGCACATCTTGATCGTAAAGAATCTCTAGAAGAAGAATCACTTTATTGATAAGTGTGGGGGGAAATGTGTCCATTTTTCCATCCATTTGAAACTTTTTTTTATATTTAGAATATTTAGAAGGAGTGGGCCGCCATAGCACGGTTCCCAGCTTTTGACTAGTGCCTTGGGGAAGGGCATCGCCAGGAGTGTCCTACCCTGGCGATGAACATGTCCTATGGGTGGCAGGAAACCGGAGCACTCGGAGGAAACCCCACTTTCAATGGCGGGTAACATCACGCACAGCACGTTGCTCTCTCACCGTCTGGAGCAGCTGAATGATCAAATGATCACGAAGGAATTTTTTGGTGTCATCTGCTGGCACGGTCACAGGAGCTTGGCGAAAAAGCGCTACGACAGCAACATCTGCATGTGAGGTTGCAGCAATCTGAGCAACAGCCGCTTATGGCGATGAAATGCATAATCTTCAAGCTTCTCTCAACCATGGTGACACTGTACAAACCTACACATGAAAGATGAACAACATCCTGCTGGATTAAAGCATTGAAACCTCAAACTGGTTTTTAATTCAGACTTGTTAGTAGGCACTGAGTAACTATTGCCTTTGTGCCGCGCAGTTAAAAGTACACAGTACACGGTGTCACGTGCTTCTACACATAACAGCAATCAGCAGACCATCGACATTGACAGCTAACTTTTATGGCCTGGCTGTATTCCCAATGGGATCTTGATGTTTGTGCCAACATGCTATTGCCATGACAACATGGGAATCAAACTCGGGTCAATCACTTGGTCAGGTGAGACAAAGCGATTGACCTTGATACTTGTGCGCTGTTAGCAGTGCGCTGCTATGATTTAGTGACTGTATTACTATTACTTTGCCTCCCCCGACCCCACGTTGAGAACCGCTGGTCTACACCAAGTGACATTTGAGGCTGAGGGAAACTCTGGGGATAGTCAATTTGAGCAACAGCACGGTACAATCTGACGACCCCCCCTGTGGTAAAGTAATAAGGGAGGTTTTTTGTATCACTGTGTCAAAATGTATTGGCATCTATGTAGTGCATGAAAATACAATAAGATATATTAAATATTTATTTTTGTGTCTGTTTCTGACAAAACGATTACTAAATGCTGCATTTTAGACGTATGTATTTAAAATTGAAATACTATTTTGGTACGATGCGGTCTCTCTCCATCCCTGCAGGAAATCGTTTTTTCTTTAAAATGTGAACAATTTCCAGTTAAAACCCCACCCACTTCCTCTTTCTATCCAAACACAAAAACAAATCATTTTATCCGCCCTACAAATATTAATTACTAATATTGACCCTGATGCAATACTTGACCTTGGTTTAATGAGGAGAACCTAGCTTTAGAGCATACATAAACCTTGCAGAATTACAGCACAATATATAAATATTTCATATTTGTTTTATATTGTGTATCTTGTGTATAGTCCTGCCTCTGCGTCAAATCGAATTCTTATAGAGACTTGAAAACAAAAGTAACTTCAGCACACTTTCTAAAGGTTAGGAATTTCCGCACACGATCTTCCAACCATGGTACACCAGGTAAAGGTGTTGGGTCGAGTCCCAACGGTCGAAAAATCTGTCATCCTTTAAAAAACAAGTGTTTAATCCAGCGGGGACTACAAATTGGCGGCTGAACAAGGAAAAAACGACAGATGATGAATTAACTTTTTTTTTTTAATTGCATATTTAAGAATTTTATTGGCGTGTCAAAATTTGACCAGCCAAATTCGAGAATTTAACCAGTCAAGTAAAAACCAGTAAATACTTGAATAATATGGTATTTTTTGATATATCGAGATGGTGTGTTCTTCACCCTATGGCTTCAAGTTGGTCAGTTGCCATTTTAATATTGCGTTGGTTAAACATTATTGCTGCAAATATGGCTTTTGCATTTTAACATTTTAACATTTTCACTTGAATTCGCCTGGCACACCAAAACGAGCACTAGCGTTTAGTGGGTGGTTTGGGATGCAAAGGTTAATCTCCAAATGGGTTGAGACTCGACGAGCCCCTGACAAGTCTTCGACAGTTGGGAGGATGACTAAAACACAAACACACATATTTCCCGTAACAAACACCAATTTCCCTCCCGTTTCAATTATTGTGTGTGTGTGTGTGTGTGTGTGTGTGTGTGTGTGTGTGTATGGGTGTGTCTGTGTGTGTATGTGTGTGTGAGGGTGCGTGCGTGTGTGTTTGTGTGTTTGTGTGTGAAGGGGGGGTGGTGGTGGTGGTTTGTGGTGTCACTGAGTTCGCACTCTTCACACATTCACATGCTTCATTGACTTATGTTATAAACACCCAAAGTTGAAAGAGAACGTAACCAAGAAACTAATGACAAATATTTGAAATCTCTATGTGAAATCACATAGCAGCCGGGACCTAAAGTGGGATCCCGTAACAATATCACAGTCAATCATTTACGGGGGCTCCCTGTTTTCCAAGTGATCTCTCTTTCCACATGAATCTTTTAGTTATTTAGACCTCGATTTATAAAAAGTCCCGAGGCCAACTTTCCCTTTCTTTCTCATTGTGTCATTCCGGTTCCAGATTTATTGTGAGCGAGTTGCGTCACGATAGATGACAAACGACAAGAGGGACGTTCCAGCGCTCCAAAGATAAACCTGACCTCAGCTCTTATTGAGCCTTTCAGTTAAAAAAAAAACAACAAAAAAAAAAAAAACTCTGTGCCATCGCTCCCCGGCTGCATCGCTCCTGTTAGAAAGGAGGAGCAGTTACATAACAGGATGCCCGCCACCACTGCCACCACCGCCACCACCCGCCCATTTGCACATGTATCAAAGTGTGACCGCTCAGAGTTTAACGCAAAAATA
The DNA here is from genome assembly GCF_960531495.2 of Zeus faber. NCBI lineage: Eukaryota > Metazoa > Chordata > Actinopteri > Zeiformes > Zeidae > Zeus > Zeus faber. The sequence continues at coordinate 13,166,253 of NC_137201.1, read as the reverse complement.
AAGTGTGTTTGGGGGAATCGTGGGGAGGGAGCGGGTGACCGGCTGAATGGGAGATTCTGGAGAAGGTGGCAGCTTGAAGGAGGGAAAGACAGGGAGTGTGTAGTAGTAGTAGTATGTGATATCATTATACCCCATCACTCCTCTCTTTCTCTCACTCCCTCAATCCCTCCCTCCACCCTCCAACTCTGAAGCAGTCTGCCATCCGCAGAGTCTACGGACAATGGGACTGTTCAACCAAAATAGTACCTTGCTTCACCCAGGCTTCCTGCCTATGTTCTCTGTGGCCTTGCCTCGCAATATTTCTTTGCCCGTTATCAAAAGGAGTGTCTAGTATAGACAAGATTTATACCTCCACGTGGTAAATGTTGGGTGGGGGAGTGAGGGGTGGCTGTGGGGTTACAAAGCCCACTCAGTTGACCCAAGACAGAGACAACTGGGCCAGAGAGGAGGAGTAGTGGGGGGTCAGTAGTACTGCTGTGCAGATGGGGAGGCTTGGGTCCGACGGAGGATTAAAACAGATATCACACATTGCAAGGAACAGAGAGAGAGAGAGAGAGAGAGAGAGAGTGAAATGGAGGGCAACACATAGCCGTCAGTTCTCATACCAGTTGGTGTTTGCCTCCTTGATCCAGATGTACACTGGCGCTACACACAACATATCGTCAGGACAGATGGTCAAACCGATACGGTTATGGTCCGTCAACTCCAACTGGTTGGCAGCCAGTTTGGGTTTAGTCAACTCTGACCAAATAAAGGCTGTAGACAACGGCGTCTGATGGCGTTGAGGCGAACACAACAATAGATGCAAATGCTGTCAAAAGATAGGCCAAAGAAAATACACGAGCAGCAGCGTCTTTAAATAGTCATAGTCAGTGAGAATTCCCCTAAAATTCTGGCACGAGGTGAATAAACAAAGTTAAAGGAAGTAGAGTGAGAGTCATCGTTTAAAACACACAAAAGCTGAAAGACATTTACATAGTCCTCTGCATGAGCTGTGTGTAAACTAGGGGTTCCACATAGAAAGCAAATTTAAAAAATAAATTATCCTTAACATTACATCCCATAAAAATAAAATCAAACAACTGCGATCACTGAGGTGATGACTGAATGACTTGTAGCTCATCTCTGCAATTCATATGATATATTATTTACAAAGCACACAATGGGACTAGAATAAATAGGATGTCTGGAAATATTAAGAGTTCAAAGAAGTAGAATTTAGCATATTGCATCCATTGCCTTGAAGCACGAGACCGAACAGCGACTATTATCAGCTGAACTTACTGAAATGCTCTTCAACATTGAATGTTGCAATTATTCATGCACGTTAGACCCATGTTAGGCATCACATCTGCCTTAACATGTGGGGGGGGCCTCTAACATTGTGCTCGTGCAAAACAGGAATTGAAGATCAGTGGTACAGGTAAAGTTTTGCAATCAAAAATGGAAAACAAGTCACAGAAAAAGGCTTTAAACCACATTAAGGACAAAGGAAAGCACATAATTGCTTCTCTAGATTTCCGAGAAGAGCAACCTCTCTTTCTGCCTCAGTTTCGCGCTCGGTTCCTCCGCGACGCACAGCCGGGCCTCGCTGTCTGTATGCGGGCTCGGCTCGGTACGAACACAACACAAGAGAGAGATGAGTTGTTGTTTTTTTCTTCCACCACGTACCGTCTAGTCGACATGTTGTGAAGGGTTTTACCTCGGAGCGTATGACAGCAGCGGGAAGCCGCCCGCTGCAGGGCCTCAATTCTCCGCTGTGGAAATATGATGTGGTGAGGAGCTGCTGTGTACAGGGCTGAGCATCCCTCTCTGGGCCAGGGCCGTCTGAAGAGCATTCAAACCATGTCGTCCAGCTCACAGTGTCAGTGTACTGCCGGGTGGAAAACACACGGACAGGTCTCTGTGGACTCGCTCTGCTGATTTCTGCCTCGGTCGCTCTCTTTCACCTTCTGTGTACCTGAAAAGGTACAGCGAAGAACTGAAGACCTAGCAGGGTACACCTGGGGAGGGTTGGCCAAAAGGAAACACAAATCCACTCGACCAGCACAAATCCACCCGACCAGCACAAATCCACTCGACCGGAAGACCCTCAACACACACGCACGCACACGCACACGCGCACACACACACACACACACACACACACACACACACACACACACACACACACACGCACACACACACACACACGCACACACACACACTACATACATACTTATTTTCTGCAGCAGCAACCCTATCGATATGACGGTAACAATGGCTTTAGCAGGATTGATCACTATCAACAAATACACAAATAAATCCCCTCTATGCTGTAAATGCTGTGATATTTCCACACAGCCAAGCGCAAGTGCTGTGTGAAACGACTGTTCAGCAAAAAAAAACTCTGAAACGGCACGGATAGACCTGTCCCTTCCTTTGTGAAAATGTGAAACACACATTATAGTCACAAGTGTCAAAAACCATCTGACGACATTGTGAGCTTCCCCGGTGTCGCATTGTTGCACCTGCATCTTCACTGACTTTGCGCTCGGTCCTACAGGAAGCAGGGTGAAAAGAGAATTGCCTCGCTAGGATCGGTCAAACATCACAAGTGCTGAGGTATTTTGAAATAGCGCATGAAAAGTTTGCTCCGCCATCGAAACATCCCAATTGCCAATCGCGTATTGTCCCCATATAGTGCAGCACTAGTACTGAGGCAGTTGAAAGAATCACAATAATATCTCTGTGTGAGCCCAAGGAAAACTGTACATTTGGAAGCACTATTGCAAAGACAAGACAAGGCCAAATCTGCAGGCCCAAACACACCATCAGCTGCGAATCGGATGACAGGTCGACGGATGCGATGTCCTTACATGTGAGCTCCAGAAGAAGAGTTGGTACCAACCGCAGATGTGAAAGGAACAAAATGAAACATTGATCCATACATAGCCAGAGTGACTCACAAGGACAAAAAGACAACCGCCGATCACCCTTAAGTATACAGTACTTGTCTCTCCGATTCAGAAAGAGTAACACATACCGTCGGCACTTGAGACAGAATGCGGGGGCCATACAATTAACAACAATTGGTCACATTCACTTAAGGACTTTCCCAGACAACAGTGCACGCTGCATCAATACCGTCCCCAGCTCCCTCCCTTGCCTGCAGTGCTGCGGTGTCATATCTGGCCTCTTTGTGCGCAGGGGGATTTCCAGCCACTGAAACGGTGAGCCTGTTGGGAACGGGGAACCGACCTCTAGGCAGCATTTATTTTACCGTGTGGGAACCCAGTGCTCTGTGTGGGACCGGATGACACCGGGTGACAGGCGTGGACCTACTGCGGCATGTCGCTTTTGCACGTTTGCTCGAGGGCATGCGCAGAAATTGAAATGCTGGAGTGAAGGTGTGCACACAGATACACAGAAATACAAACCAGGTGATGTGGAGACATCTTTTCTTGACACAGAATCCGACATCTAAGTCCCAAGACTAGAAACCTGGCCTGTGTGTTATTATTATTATTATTATTATTATTATTATTATTATTATTATTATTATTATAATTATAATAATAATACTACTACTACTAATAATAACAACATTTATTTGTATAAAACCTTTCATAAAACACATGCATAAGGCAATCAAATAGAATAATAAAAAAGTAAAAAGCTAAATGCATTTAATAAAATCAAATATTAACGTAATACTTTTTTTTTGCCGTTATGTGAATAAATGTGAGCTTTTGCGTCCATGTTAAAGGAATAAAAACACCACTATTTAAATGACATAGAATGTCACAAATTGTTTACGCTTCACAGAGATTAACATATTTAAGTTTGTAGGACACACTTGAATGAATTTAATATGGCGGATGCATTTGATATTTCCAGATTAGCTCCCGAATCAGCCATGGCTCAGTAAGATGGACTTCTCATGCCATATGACAAGAAGATTTGACACAGAAATGGCAACCGCAACCCTCACCTCCCCAAAGAGCTGGAAGACTCTCCAAGACTCTCTTAGAAGAAGCAACACAGTCTCAATGTGGAAGAAAACCTCTTTTGACACAGAATTGTGTCGCAATTGCCTGAATCTCTTGTACAAGCCAAACCTGATCATGTGTCTTGATAACTGGAACACTAAAAAGAAACAGCCAGAGGTCAGTAATCAGCAGAGAGGAGGTTAATCAGATCTAGTCGACAAACACAGAAAACCCCAGCTGCACAGAAGCCATTCTTCCAAGACTTGTAATTGCGCAGACAGACAGACAGACAGATGCAGCTTACAAAACAACTTGTAAAGCGGAATGCCAGCCATTTGGCATGTACAGTACAACAGATGAATGCCCTTTGTTGAGGGGTTTTACCAGGCCTAGTCGACAGAGGGCTAAAGTCAGTGCGCCCCAAGCCCGGGCAGACAGACGGGACAAAGGCAGGCCAGTGTATTTTTCTCCCGCAGGTTTTTTTTCTTCCTCTAGGGGCCTTTTCACAGCTAATCCACTGGGCCTTCAGACGAGCAGCAGGACAGGTCAGTACTGCTGCTCCACCTCTTCTGGGGCCTAAGGCTTTGGCCGCATTATAGAGGCAGATAAAGGGGCTAGACGCTGCCTTCTGTGACTCTAAAGTCATTCTTGTCGAGCTGATCCTGATCCCTGACATCCATGGACTGCTGGGAGCGGAGGCTGGCAGGTCATTGGCTCAGTTTGATGGCCAGGTAAGCTGCTGTAGAGCCGCTGCTGCTATGGTCCGCCCAGGGTGGACACTAAAGCTGTCATGAGATCAAGAACATAGAAGCCCCGCCCCCTCCCCACCCCACCCCTCTCTGGCTACTTGGCCTACATGCGGATACCCTAACTCAGAACGATTAGCTTCTTTTTTTTTTTTTTTTTTTTTTTTTCCCCCAAAAATGCCACTAAATCAAAAGCACTCTAAATATGTCACATTCCACATGGTACCTATCTCTGTGGTGGCTGGACTTTCTCACAGAACTTAAAACCTTGTTTTTCTTTGAATGAGAGTAGCCCTTTGTTTTGCGAATTGTCCATTCAGACCCTAGCAACTTCCCTAAATAGGAATGCCATAGGAATTCCTGGCTCCACTGCCAACTCTAGCTACCTGGTAAAGGGGATTAGGACTGCTTTATCCTTTAGTCAAGAATGCGGAATGGCTGAACTTCTGACCAAGTCAGACGGCGCTGATACAGAAAGCCTGTGTTTCGGGGTGATGGCTCTCCACCCTGGTTGTCCTCCTCTTAACCTAAAATTTCATCACCGCTCGACATTAGTTAAGATAAGATAAGTTTGATCCAGTTATCAAAAGCAAGGGCCAATCTCCTCACCAACCCGCCAGGTATCGCCACGATAGTGATGAAGACAACTGCTCGCTCAGAACTTGGGAGATCCAACGATTATGGGAAAGGTCACGACCTTTGACGACTCTACGCCCGCATAAATATTTCAGCCCCATTAGTCGGTCAATCCTCATCAGAAGTCAGGTCGAGTTTGGACGGGAAGCATCGGGTGCCAAGTCATTCGTTCCACGCCTCCCCCCCACCCCGCTCGGCCTTCGGGCGATCACGTAGGAATAGCGCTCATTGGCAGCATTCCTCAGCCATGACACCGTGCTGAAGGTGACTACCCCTCCCAGGAAGCCAGCAGTCAATCCGCTGACACTCAGGCCCGTTCATGAATACCTTGCCTTCTCCGACCTCACCATCGTAGCATGACTGTCACACTGCGCGCGGCTCCATCAAAGTATTCAGGGGGAAAAAAGGGGCTAATATGTGTAATGACAACGTGTTTCATTGGATCATTACAGCGTCTTTTGACACTTCAAGAATATGTTACGGATTAGAAACGCTTCCATGTCAGGAAACACATGCCGCGACACAAATGGAGCCTTTATGTGAGGCAGTTCATAGGATATACAGTATAATATAGTCAAAGAAAAGGATTTTCCTTGAAAAGGGATTTATTTCAATTTTTTGCCCCCTTGAAGTCCAAAGCAGTCGTTTAAATCAGCCATGTCTCCTAAATAGCATCCTAAGATGTCTCGAGACGTGTCTTGAGACATCTTAGGATGTGACCTTCAAAACAGTGCTCTGTGACGTTCTTCTGAGGCCACAGACTGAAATACAACCTCAGGTATGTATTTCTTCGTGTTTTGAAGACACACAACGCACACACACACAAAAAAAGGGGGTTTTTCCATTTTGGGTGCCGCCTGTACCCTGCATGATACCACAAGAGACAAGAAGAGAATAAAGGAAGGGAGGAGAGTCAGTCGAAACTAGGTGTGTCTCAGTTTGGGTAAGTTTACTGTATCTTTCCCGATGAGGGCAAATGAATAAACAAAACAAGCTCAGAAAAAAAAGAGGAACATCGCATCGACTCGGAGGGCAAGTGACTTGGCAGGCTGACAACTTAAAAAAGCCTGACATGTCGTAACGTCCACGTTGTCAACACATTTCTGTTACGAGGAGAAAACGTAATCCGGTTTAAAGATGACATTTCATCCCGGGGTTGAAAAGCTTTGGCAAAATTGTGGGATAACGCCAGCTTCCAACGCCAGGCAACATGATTTCAGCCTTTCCGCCTGCAGTCTGTCTGGCTAACTCCTTCCCCCAGCCTGTTTCTGACCTTCACACGGGGATGGGAGGGGGGTGGGAGGGGGATGGGAGGTACCTGTCAGGGGGGGATGCGGGGCTCGGCCTTGCTCTCCTCTCAGCTCGCAGCTCCCAGCTGACTCCTATCACAGCGGCCAAGTCTATCAAGGTCAACGACAGTCAGGAATGCCAACAGGACGGAAATGACCTCCTCCCGTGCTCCACTTGTTACACAGGCAGAAATGGACACAAATGCAAGCGTTACCCCCCTCCACACACACTCCACACACACGCACGCAGGCACACACACACACGCGTACAGCATTGCTTGGAAACAAGTTTCAAGCCTCTCTCTGAATATCCCGTGTGATATTCCGACTTTTAAAATCTCACTGCCGTGTTCATTCCTTGAGAAGCTCGGGGCTGGCCCGGAGGGAAGGGAGGACGGACTCGGGTTCTGCACGGACATCTGATGCCCGCCTCCTGGCACCAAGGGCCACTGAAAGATTCCTCAGGCCACTGAAACCTGTCGGTCGTGCACTGGGTTCAAAGAATGAACAAATTCCAGGGCAGCTCTCAGGGGAGAGCTACTTTGCGAATGGCCACAATGAAACCCCCCCACCACACACACACACACACACACACACACACACACAGACACACAGACACACACACACACACACACACACACACACACACAAAAACGCTCAAATATTTGAGCATGATAATTATAGACTTGCCAAGAGATGATACATGTTCTTTTGATCCACACTAACAGATGAAATACTTCATGGTTACAAAGTTGCTTTTGTTGTGACTTTACAATAAAGCATCACAAAGTGATAAAAACCAATCTGTGCACCTTCATAACTGTTCAAAAATATAGCAGCAGATAATGACCAGGACAGGAACAACCCGTTTGTCCTTTTAGCAGTGAAGGACAAATCAGTGGCGTTAAATGTGTACTTAGCGTGAGGACATGAGATAAACCCAACGAGGAGAAAATGAGGAGTGGGAGGGTAACAAGATACAATCAGGGACCGTAAAGAACTTCCTATTTGGGTGGCAGTCGGTAGCAGGGGGCTGATAAAGGCTGATTGGATGTATACTGTATATCCCGTGTGTGTCTTTTTCCCTGGTAGTGTTGCGTGGGGCCTGGCCAGATGGACTCAGGGCCGACGTGGATGGAGTGGGGGTCACAACAGAAACCAGAGTATCAAAGCAGAGTGGGCTGCATCCAGAAACTTGGCACTTTCAAGTAGCACTTATCCGGGGGTATCACATAAACTAAACCTGCTGTCGGAACGGCCGCCTGGAAGGAAATGAGTCGGGGGTTGCGACCTTGAAAGCAAGGGGTCAAGCGTCAACGGGCCGCGGCGCGGACGGAGTCGCGAGGTACGGCGGGACTCGGGCCGGCAGATGGCCGCAACATCTGAACCCCCGGCGGCTGATGGAAACGCGGGCAAGTCTCAGAAGGCCCCCCTCGTCCCGTCCGAGCCTCCTCCGCAGAGGGCGGCAGACGGATACATAAGTAACAGGACAACTGTCGCAGGGAGACCACACACACACACACACACACACACACACACATAGAAGACCCCCGTTTGTCTTCCCAATAAATCACCTCAAAAACCTCATAAACGTCAAAATTAGGAAAGGGGGAAGAAGGGGAAGGAGAGCCTAGTTAACAGAGCTCCACGGCCATAGGGTTCTTACAGCAGCGTTTGGCCTCTTACTTAATGCGTTTGTGTGTGAAACTATGAATGTTGAGTTTGTTTGAACGGACAACATTAAGATGTTTTATTTTTTGGTTGCTTTTTTTCAAGCATTCCTTTTTATTCGAAATAGCACGGGCCGTGTACTGTACAGCCGAGTGAGAACAGCGTTATGTCAGTGCCAACAACACAAGTAGGTCATGGTGATGCATCACTTCTCGGCTCCAATATCACCATGGTAACAAAAGTAACAAATAAATGAAGCCGCACTCTCGCTTTCTCCAAATCTCTCTCCTGTATATCAGATTCTTGACCGTGTCAGATACGACGCTTCAGAGTGAAGAAAGATCAACTTTTTGTTTTTTCGAGGTTAATCGTGAGCTGTAATTGTCCAGGCGAGAACTGTGGCCGGCGACTTGTCGTTTTCTGATGCATCCGTATTGATCTACCATTATTATTTTGATAATTAGGCGATGAATGTTAATAATCTGATAATACTGTTTGTTATTACAGATGTTTGCCTTTTAAAATGTTCTTTCTGAACACTTTTTTTCAGATTAAAAGACATTAAAATACTTGTACGTATAACATTAAGAGCTGTGATCGTTGCTCGGCCTAAAGAGCGCCCAACACCAGATATTGTATTTTTCAGGGGTCCAACTTTGCTTTAGGTCGACTATGGACCCTCATTGTGTTTAGTGTGTACATGCACAATAAAGTATTATAATTTTATTTTATTCAGATTGTGACAATATTCCCAAATATTGCAACTGTCATGTAAACACGGTAATTGTAATATCTGATCCAAATAAAGTCCGGAGCACAATCTGATATATTTATCGGATATGAGGGCGGACAGTAAGGGAGGAAGATGTGCAGAACAGAAGGTATTGGATGCAGATGATCCGCTGTGGCGAACCCTAACGGGAGCAGCCCAAAGGAGAAGAAGACACAGGTACTCCTCACTTAAGGACCGAGTTCCGTTCCTAGGACCAGGTCGAACGCTAGTGTAGTGAATACTGACTGACTGCGGGAACGAGACTGAGACTGAAAACGGTGATGCACAATGAAATGTATACAGTGTATATTGTATACAGTATATAGTATATATAGTATATATAGTGTATATAAAGTGTATATAGAGTAAATAGTATATATAGTTTATATAATGTATACAGTATAAATAATGTAAATAGTATATATAGTATATATAGTGTATATAGTGTATATAGTATATATAGTGTATATAGTGTATATAGTATATATAGTGTATATAGTATATATAGTGTATATAACATATATAATATATAAGGGGTGATGTGCGATGAGATGCTTGACGCTGAGATGTCCTGGATGACTGGTCAGAGAGCTGGTCGTAAGTCTGAACAGTGGTTAAACAGTTAGGTCGTGAAGTGAGGAGTACCTGTATATCTGATATACCATATTTCAAGTCACACGCATTTAACACCGAAGCAGCTTATTCGGCACGTTGAACCAGAGCCTCGAACAAAACCTGGACTTCTCGAAACAGATCAAAGGTAACACCACCGTCAGAAAGATGGGCCCTTTTTTTTAGGGAAAGTCTCCAATAAAATGTGCGATACAAAGAACGTACACGTCACTTCTGCTTCCAACCAGACTAACCCTAACTTCCACTGAACATTTAGGCTGACGAATCAACCACATAAACTTGGTTGGCTGAAAGAATTGGAATAATCCAATCATTTTATTGTGGTTATTCACCTTCACCTGATTATCCAGTGCATGTGGACATACTTCATGTCTCCAGATCAGAGACCTCCAGGTCAGACACGCACGCACGCACGCACGCACGCACGTACGCACGCACGCTTACTTGCATGTATCTTCTGATTCATCCGTCAATGTCAACTATGTAAATAATGTTAGTCATAATCTTAATGCTCCCTTGTTGTGTAGAATGTAAAGACATTTTGATTAGAAGCATCAATTATTAGAATACTAAGGTGACAACATCAAAAAGCATGTTGATGAAATGTACGATTTATTTCTTATTTGCCACAGTCTCCCGGGATGAAATGGATGAATTCTAAGCGCTGGGGTGGATGTCATTCTGAGTGGGCAGAAATCAAGCAGTTTCTATGGGCGACTGAGTTATGTAACAGATTATCGGACGTGGCAAAATTTGGTTTCATTTTTTTTTACTGGCTGGCTATACATTTAAAGTCGTCACCCCTGGAAACATGGTTTCCCCTGGTTTTCTTTAATTTTTTTTTTTTTTTCAGCAATAAATTGGTATGCCTGGGATTTCTTTCTTCCAGACAAGCAACGCAGCAGAGAGCCAAACCACCAGATAAGCTCTCGGACGAGGACATCCTATGTTTTGTGTCCAACAGGAAGTGCACCCACTGCACACCATTTCCAAATCATTTCCCTTTCTGTCGTTTCTTTTTTTTTTTTATTATTCATCTATTTCTTTAAAATGTTGCATAATACATCTAACGAAAAAGCCCCTTCTGAAATTATATCTGGACTGATAACATTCCTATCTTAACTGTTAACAGCCCAGGCTCAGACCATTGGAACTCGCTTTATTTACAGACTCAGCGGCCACGTTGGACCCTGAGGGTTTGCTGTGGAGCTGTGTGAGGTCACGGGCGGGTCTGAGGCCACCTAAATGGGTCCTGACACGGGGTGAGATGGACTATAATCGTCCCACAAACTGAACATGCACCTTGTTCCAGGTAACGTGCGCTTATGGAATGGATCAACTTATACATCTATTTTTGATTTGCAATGTCCATGGCTACGGAATTGTGTTATTCCAGTTTAGTAGAAGAAGTAGTTGCAGAAATAGTGACTCATGAAAACAGGAAAGTACATTTCAGTGGTGGAAAATTGATAACGAAATTCGTTTCTGTACTTGTCTGTACTGAAACAAGTACGTAGTTATTGAAGTATATTCAGTTGCAGACACTTTTACTTCACTACATTTTAAAGCACATATCTGCGCTTTTTACTCAACTACATTTCTGACGGTCACATCACTTCAGTTGATAAAAGGGAAATCTCTTTAAATATTTGATATATCAAAAGCAGGATTACTCATTAGTGGTTCATTAGGTCTGTATACTTGTAAATAACTAAACACCTATTTTTTTATTTTTTGTATGTTATAATTCATTATAATATTAGATCAGGATCGGCATGAAAACTCATCTGCAGAAAGAAAGGTACAGTAGCACTTGATGCCCTGATTATAGGCTCTGTTATATCAGGGTACTGGATATGACAAGTACTTTTACTTTTAATGATACTGCACCAGTACATTTAAGAGCAAGTGCGTTCACACATTCACTTTAAGTAGACATTCCAATGTGGTTCTTTGACTTTTACGAGAGTAATCTTGTGTCAGGGTATTTGTCCTTTTACTTAAAGTAAAAGGTCTGAACAATTGTTGTCCTCTTTGAATTGTGCAATCGCCTCCAAATTTCTATTTTCATCTTGTTACAGAATGCGCATCCTCGTATTTGAACATGATCATTCAAATTGGAATATCGTATTAGAATTTTAGTAGTGATAATAAAATATGCATACACACGTTATTTTCAAGGTGGAATTCACATCGAAATCAATTTACATTCACGCTTCCATAGCTGACGGTCAAGGTTCATTACGGGAAATTGAGCAAGACAACACACTACAGAACAGCGTTTGATTCACGAACAACAAATCATTATCAGGACTTTTTTTTCAACGGCGCATCCAACTCAAAAATTGAAGGTTGACCACGGGATTTCAACTCGCAAACCTTTACTTTCCTAATCTAGCCCACTAATCTCCCGATAGGCCCACGACTAATTAAAAGGCCTACGTGTTGTTTATGGTTACTGATTGTGTTTTCGCTTTATTAAAACATCTTCTGAGGAGGAAATCAAAAAGGAAAAAAAAAAAAAAAAAAAAAAAAAAAAAGAAAAAGATAGCAGTTGCCTCAAATTCCTAGAAATACTCTAAAAAGAATCAAACGGCCGACTACCAAGAACAGGACGTGTGAGTGCAACCCTCCGACGTCACTCCACCGCGCAGCTCAATTGCTCTGCTAGGTCGGCTGAAACCCACGTCGCTTTTTACACGCCACACTGGAGCTGTGTTTGTTTGATGGTCGTTAACTGGCTGTAAACAAGAATGGGGGAACTTTACTTTTCAGCCCATAATCCAGTGATTGGCACTGACAAAGCTGCAAGGTGCGTAGGATAATTGGTCAACCCCTCAAGGGCGAAAGACAAGCGGGACCAGTTTCATCTGCAAAATATTGGAGTCATTTCGGTGAATTCAAAAGGTATATCCTACTCAGATACTGTCGGACGTACGTTGTTAAAAGGGTTAATAAAAAAACAAAAAAACAAACGTGACATATGTTGAAGTAAAAATAACACTAAAAATACAACCTCGCCGCTCCGACTGAAGTAAGTGAATGTGGCATTTGAAGAGCAACGTGTGGTTGGGCTAAGGGGAACACATCTGCCTATCAACGGCCATACAAACAAACAAGTGTAAACAAGAGCATAAAATTGTAATCAAAGCCTGCAAATAATCGGCCTATCATGCAATCCAACAAATGCGCACACACACACACACACACACACACACACACACACACACACACACACACACACACACACACACACACACACACACACACACACACACACACACACACACACACACACACACACACACGCTTTACATGTACAGTACACACAAACCCAAATGAACCTTACAGACGTAACGACTCTTTGGGCAAGCTCATTATGCGCGACGCCAACTGTTTTTAACCTAAAGAAAGGGAAAACAGAAGTAAAAGGAACTGGATGAGTCTATGTGCACTACACTACAGTGCGGGCGACGTGCATCTGCTTCAAAGTGCAAGATTGGTTTGGCTGGTGGAGCAGAGCCCCTCATCCAAGGGAGGTTGGTTCAACGGTTAGGCCCCAGATGGCTGCACACCTGCGGGGCTTCAGAAAGGCCTTGCAGCCCCCCAAAACCTCCAGAGCTCCAGGACCTACATATCCAGAAGGCTTGTAAAAACCAACACGATGACACATATAATAAAAAAAAAAACTAAAAAAAAAACCAAAGCTCTGAAAACATGTCTGGTCTTTGTTCAAACAACCTATTGTTGCATATTTTGATTATGGGAGTAGAACAGAAGCCCAATACTGATATTTTTGTCCCTGTCCCTCAACAAGTTCTGCCATGTGTCGTAAAAAGGTCCCAACCGTTTAAACAAAGCCTTTTGTTAGAATTCTATACGTACATATGGCAAACACGGACAGTATATTCAGCGTTGACTCTGATGCTGTGTTCCTCTTTTGTGTCATTGCAATTGTGATTAATCTCCTATAGTTAAATAAAAAATGAGTCAAAAGCACCCCAGGTGGCAGGGCTAATCGTGCGGTGGATTTGAAGATGCATTCTAGTGTATTTGCTTCGGTTGACGAAAGAAAATATTCAAATCAAAACTTTTTTGGATTCAAGCAGTGCATTTGTGACACCGTTAATCGGCCAGAGCACGTAGAGCATAGTATCAGTGAAAAGGGTAAATACAATTTTTGTCCCGAAGATTTTTCCCCCTACTTATAGAATTTGGGCACAAAAACGGCACAAAAAAAAAAAAATCTGTTGCTGACAATGACATGACCAGCCATTGAATGCACATGAGATGGACATGAGATTTGAGCCGATTGGATAACTGGAAGAGTCATATGTCAACATAAAAATTTAAGACATATGAATGAATCATCTTAATTCGGTGAAATCCACAAAACTTGTGATTTTGGAAATTATTTTGGTCTGCTTACTTTGGTTAGAGTGGTTTGTTCATATAATTTAACAAGTATTAAGTCAAATGAATACAATTTGATATCATGAAAAAAAGAAAAAAGATGAATATATATAAGTGAGAATGTATAGGTCATTATTTGAATGCCCATATTTCAATATCACTTGTAAGGCAACAAAATTATTTAGATCTTTGCTAAAATTTGGCACAGGAAGCCAGTAGAATGGCGTCACCATAGCTGGAACTATGGTGGGAGTCAGTGCATTGGGGGAATCTGGTGAAATGGAGAAAGAAAAATAAAAGAAACCAGGTCTTCACTAGTCTGCGCTCACCTCAAGTCCCTCGACTGGCAGTGGTCACTTTGTACTGCCCTGGACAACGCTCTCTGTAGCAGTGAGACAGGAACCCTCTCGCAGAGCAGGACATTATAATGAGTGCAGCAGTTCCATCTTAAGGAGAGCGATAGGTACTGCAACAGCCAAAACAAGACGACTCTCACTTCCTCTCCCACACACAGGCACTCCTTTGCCGCCGCCTCAGCGTTTGGCCCCAACAAGAGGATATTCATTGCGTGCGCGTACTACGTCTGCGGGACAGTGGAACGAGAGGGGAGCAAAGTATGCGGTTATCTACGTCGGAAGGCTCCCTCCGTGAGTGAGACCATTGAGGGAGCTGGACTCTGAGGAATTCAAAAGGTCTGCATGTCATTGACCAGAGCGGGCCTCCACGCCGCACCAGCCCCGTTTGTTTGTAGTTGAGGAATTTCTGGAGTTTCGAGCTAATCGGGTTTTCGTCTTCCGTCCTTTGCTTTGTTGGGATCCCCCCCCCCCCCACCCCCCTGAAAGCTAGACAAGTCTCCAGCATTGATGTGGAAAAATATCCGCACTGCAACACGTAGGTTGAGATGTTTTCAAACCTTCTGGCTCCTGGTCAGATGGCGTTTCCCATGGGTCGGGGGGGGGGGGGGGGCGAGGGGGGGGGGGGAAGTGACTTGTACTGATCGCCGTAGATAAGTGGCTTGAGCAACTGGCCCTCGCGCTGTAACGAGGAAATGAACAGTGCAATTAGCCAAGTCTTGAGGTCCGCCATTCCGTAACCTCAGATAAACCTTGCTGATTACCCCGTGCGACCTGCCCAGGCCCGAACGGCCTCGCTATTGAGGATCAACGGGGGTTGGGTCAAGGGCACGGCCGGGGGGGTACCGGAGTTTATGAGTTTGGTGAGTTCAAACCTCGTGGGACCAGGTGAGACGACGGCGATTCACCCCTCGGTCCAGAACAACTTTCCGGAAGAGATAATTGAACCCCTTGATCATGCAGACACATTATTCAACAATTCTCTCTCTCTCTCAGCGGAACTTTAACGATTTAGAATCCTATGTGGTCGGCGCGTGATCGACGGGCCACGCTCCCCTGTTGGAGTTGGCAGCAGGAGAGAGAGAGAGAGAGAGAGAGAGAGAGAGCGAGAGAGAGAGAGGGGGGAATTGAGACGAGAGTCGCAGTTCCAAGAGTACAGTACATCCCAGCGAGCGTTCCAACAGCTGACAGCTTTACAGTTCGTGATGGTCAGTATGTAAAAACAGCCGCTCGGCCCCTGTTGACAGAGCGTTTACTGTGGAGAGCGGAGCCACTGGCAAAGACTCGGCGGCCGTACAGTAAAGTACAGCGCGGTGTAGCGCCGGGCCGAGTAAATGCACATGCACAGCTAATCGAGGCTCGGGAAAAAACAAAACAGGAAAGATCATTGTCCACAAACACTTGTGTGTGGGACATTTGCCACACACGCCGTACGGTACAATTATCACGTTGTAGATTAGGATGTGTGCTCTGAATGGCGGACATGGAGCATTACAGTAATACAGCAGTACAGACAGGAATACAGCGCTGTCTCCTCCGGCACTGGTTCTCAGCGTGGGGTCCGGAGACGCCCAGCGGTCCTTCAAGAGGTTCCAGGCGGCCCCCCATCAATATGATGAACAGTTAAATGTTGTATAAAAAAACAAACTTTCTTGAATTTACAAGATGTTGGCACCGTTAGAGGATACAATCGTGACTGTTTTGATCCTGTTATCTCACAGACAGCTATGGAGGTTTGAACGAAAATCATATCTAGTGGGGGTTACAGTATTGGATGTAACCGCAGGAAGACCAAACCATGGCCCTGCTTAAAGTACAGTAATGTACAGTCTCCCACTCACTCTTTCTTTCTCTCCCTCTCTGTCTCCCGCACGACCCCCCCCCACCCCCCCTCCCTCTCTCTCACCATTACAGCAGCATTAGAGGCCGAGGCAGCTCAACTGTTCCAAGATGTCAGAACTACAAAGCTCCCTTGAATGAGGGAATGTGGGGCCCAGGGCGGCTGAGGGAGTCTGGAACAGCTGGCCCAGCGGTGGGGCCTCCTGTTCCCCCGCTCAGCAGCCGCCGCTAGCTCGCTAGTCGGGACAAGACAAGCTACGTACGTCTGGCTGCTGGGGCAGATGGGGGAGTGGGAGGGGGGGGGGGGATTCGGGTAAGGGTAGGGGTAAGGGGTCATGGGGTGGGTGGGTGGGGGGAGCGAGGCCACTACAGGCTATAGCGGGTTAGTGCTCACCCAGGGGACCGGGTGTGGGAGCCTTTAGAGGGACCAGATGGGAAGGGAATGTTTCTATCTCCACGGCAGGAGGGTTGATATACTGGAGGAACACCGGTCAGGTCCCCCCGACCGGAGCCCCACGAGGGGGAGGACAGGGTGACACAGGGTGGGATGCGGGGCGGGATGTGATGGGACGAGGGGGGGATACGCGTGCGTGGTTGGAAAGGCCAGAGGAATCGCCGTCGCCGCGGTTCTCGTTTCAAGAGAGCGTGGCGGTTGCCGACGTTGCACAATTCCACGCGGGCTGGGTCGCCAACAAGGAAGTGAGCGAGAAGCCCCCAGAACGAGCGGGGAAAACAGAGAAGTCGCAAAATAGAAATTGAGATTGTCCACACCGTTCAGATTATTATGTAATGCATACACGTGCACTCACGCACACGCACACGCACACACACACACACACACACACACACACACACACACACACACACACACACACACACACACACATCCAGAGCTTTATCTCCATCTGCTTGTGCTCCATGCTTGGGGAGACGTGAAAAATTACAGGGTGGGAGAGAACACTTGTGGCTTCCATCTAAGTCTTTGGTGTCAGAGAAGTGTGACTTAAAAGGAAGGAAGATAAAAGCAGACAAACTATTTTGGACAACTGCAAATAGGAGAAAAGCACTGAGCCGCTGGAGCTTGAGTGCAGATAGGAAGGAGGAAACCTAATAATGTCCTCTCGGGTTTCGGCGGGGGTTCAAGGAGAGTATCAAGTCAAATTAAAGTGTAATATCGTACTGCGAGTGACTCGGCAGTGGAGGGAACATGAAGATGGATGCGGCACGTGGATGTTCTCGATGTCACAGGGACTGAGGACACGGGCGAACTGCAACTGGAAAGGTGGTGGAAGAGGGAAATCTTAAGCGGCTACATCTGCACTCACGGATATAGAAGAACCAAAATTACAAGCTGCGATGGAAATCCGACTTTCAAAGGAGGCGGACGCTTGACGTAAACCACCATACATTAAACGCGACCGAACTTCGTCGGGCTCCAATGAAGGACCTCTGTTGTTGCGCTCAAGAATCTCGATGTAATTGTACTGTAAATCCTTTTTATTGGTGTTTGTTTTTTTTCCACGCTTTGGGGGTGTTGTCATCTGCATTAATCAGACGCACATGAACGATCGGGGCCGATGCCTTTTTCTCAGACACATTTCAATGCGGGGATACATACACCCACACACACCCACACCCACACACACACACACACACACACACACACACACACACACACACATCCAAACAGAATCAGGCACACATGCACATGGCATTCCTGTCGGGGGTGTGAGCACAACAGACCTCGAGAGTTTGCGAAATATACAAAAGAATATTGTAAATCAGAGAAGTCGGACATCGTTTTCCAGGATTTTACCGTCCGCGCCGCCTACGTGGTTCGGTTCTACATGACACAGGACTCTCAACGCTCTTTGGCCAGGATACAAGGTCACCTAATGAGGATGAGAGCGGGGTCTTAAAACGGGATTTTAATTGTTTGCACTGTAAATAACAGCCTTCTTTCCCAGCCTCTCCCTTGTTAGCGTCTGGCGGCGGCGGCCAGGACGAGAGAGGCTTTCTGCAAACTAATGCGAACTAAGCATTAACACATGACTACATCCAGGAGAATCTCGATTGATGAAGATCCCGCAGCTGATGTTGACTTTCCTTTTCCTCACACCGTAGAAGCATGTGAGGTATGCGCCGGGGAGGGAGGACTCAGATGGTGATTCCAGAAGGTCCTCCTTTGGAACAAAGCAGCGTGCCGCACCAGTCGGCCAGATTTTTCAGCTCCGACTCGCCTTGAGCCTCCAGCGTGGCTGCATGTTTACGTCTCGCAGTGCGGTTGATGTGATGGGAAGCTGCACAGTACACAGTACAGTACGCAGTACAATGGCAGGCAGACATACAGCTGCATAGATGGGAGGATCCTGATTCATCTTTCGGCAAATTCAAGTTAGAAATTTGTTTTACATCGATCCATCTCCACTCTAGAACCCTAGACAGATAGTACTGTATTTACACTCCTAGTGACGTAACAAAATGAACAGTGGCCAGGGGAATTTCCTTACTGTAAGAGCCATGTTTTGTTCAAATTGTCACTTGTGGGAATTTGGGGATCACATGGGGTTTACGGTGGCGGTAGCAAAGTTATTTTTTTACCTGTTTATCGCTCGGTCTATCAGAAGAGAGAGAGAGAGAGAGGGGTGAGAGTGGAGCCCTTATTTTCTGTTGACCACGTTGCCACGCAAAGCTACACTAAGCTATGCAACAAAACATGGATCTTGGAGTGTGTGGAGTTTGCTACAGCGGGTTTGAGAGTGTGCCGGATCGGCAAGTCTCTCCCACTTAGACTCTCAGCGATTAATAACTCTGTTCAGATAGTCGATCTAGTTACCTCGCTAGAATGACTTGACCGCAGTACACATTGGCTGCTTGGCCGCTCTGACGATGGGAATTTCATGGAAGTTCTCAAGGTTATCGGTCAGTTTGATGCTTCCCGGAAGGCCCGCGTAGAAAAATATGGCAATGTCAGCACGGGAAGCCCTTCAATACCTCAATCATGTATTTATTTAACAAAGGTGGGTGCGTCCTCCCCCCGCCCGTGCCCACTTTAACCCCTGGTGGAAGGAGAAGTTGGTGGAGGGTTGTCATCCCAAACATACGCACGCTCATTCAAATATGAGATGATTGACAAAGTTTCCCACATGTATTTATACAGAACGTAAAACAAGTCAAACAAGTCACCAAGACAACTTTCCATTGCCGGGAATGAAAAGGCATATTCATTTCAATAGGGTCAAACGCCGGTTTGATTGACATAATGGCATGGGAACAGTCCATTCATCTCTCCTATAGACTAATGGCTGTGACAGGAGCCTCTGAAATCCAAACCCAGGAGCAATTTACTCTCCTGATATGTACAATATTCACATTAAGTGAGGCAATAGCGCTCATTTCCTCAGTTTATTATTGCACGCAAAAGTTACACAAAGACACCAATCTTACCCAATCTTTCACTTCTGCGGGAGAATTGTCAGAAGAAGGAGAAGGAGGAGAAGAAGAAGAAGAAGAAGAAGAAGAAGAAGAAAGACGTAAAGAGGAAGCCTCTTTTCCTGGGATTGAAGGGAAAACAAATAGAATCACAGAAGTGTCAAAGGTCACCAATGGACACCAGATTATAACAACAACTTTTTCTCATTTTGGGTCCTGATTCAAGTCTTGGTGGAAAGCCATGAGTTTATTTTGTTAAAAAAAAAATCCCATACTTCATTCTTGAAACTTTGAACTTTTAGGGTTCAATGTGTGCTCCTCTCTATCATGCTGCCATTGTTGGTGCGGGGTCCGTCACTCGCCAAGCCAGTTGTGGTCAGTACACTGTCAATATGCAACAACATTAACAAAATAACAGCACCCTCGAATTAAAAAATATATCCACCAACTCAAATGATCAAGAAAAACAAAACAAATCAATTGATCGGAAGAAGGCAAACTTTCAGGTAAAGAAAGTCTTGGGATTGATGAATTCTGTACCGCAATCTACCCAACAGGGATGGGCATGGATTACCACTTTGAATGAGAGACTGAGAACTACATGCGATAGATGAGAGACTGGATCAACAGGTGACTGAAAGTACAGCGGGCGGTAAGAATGAACGGCAAGAGACTGGGATAGGAAGGTGAAGAACAATGTCTTCTAATGTGTTTTATTTTTTTGGTTGATCCTACCCTTAGTCTAGATTTTCACTAGACCTAAATTACATCACAGTGCTTACTAACAATCGAAAGCCATCAATGGTATGCTGTATATCACAACTGGTTTATTACCAGTTGACTTACAAATAAGCTCACACCTGGCTTTGAGGTAGAATGAGTATACAACTATATGACTCACCGAAGAATTATATGCCCTTGCAATGACTTAATCTTTAAAAAAAAACAACAATAGTTGAATCTTAGAAGGAACTAAAAGATGAAAGGTCATCACATAATGCTTTGTGTCTGACAATGCGAGGCAGAACAGGAAACACCAGACCAAACTCCCACCAGGACAACAGGACCCGCTTCGGACCAACACCATAACTAAAACATATCAAGAAATGAACACTGAACGTCAATTAGGGAGAACAGAGTTTATTGGCCTATACTGTGCTTCACCCTGGTTACCAACATAATACAAACATTAAGGCGAAGAAAGACCAATTTCAGACCAACTCCAGAAAAAACAAGAACAAAATGACAATTCTGACTAAAATGTCTGTGAGACATTAGCTGTAAAAGCAGCTCCAATTGGTTTTCTTTCAATTGCTTCTCGGTGACGGTGACTGACACAGTGTGGCCGCGGTGGACAGAACTAACTACGCGTGATGAGCACAGAAAACAACGTGCTTTACGGTGATTCTTATGACAAAAGGAATTATCCGAACACATCAGGTGAACTGACTTTTAAGAGAGTGTGCATTCAAGAGTGTGTCTATGTTCCCCTTGGCAGGTGGCAACACGCAACCGCTCAAACACAACCGCTCGCACACATGCACATGCACGTGTGCACACACATGCACGCACACACCCCTGCACACACTTTCCATGGCATGGGATGACTCACATGTCGTGACATCTGGTTAGTGTTGGACACATTGTTCGGGGCAGCAACGTGACTTAACACTAACCATAATGGAAGGAAAAAGGACAAAAGGGAAAGCCATGGAAGAAAATACATTCAAATATTAGGCCTTGCTTGCTCTGTTGCTGTTTTTCCTCTGTTAACAATGGCACAGCGTAACGCCAGCACTGAGGGAGGGGGGTTCCTGTGCAGATTAACCTTCTGCTACATGAGGATGGAGCAAGGGAGGTGACAGAATAGATGGTCCATGGACTGTAAATAGGCTGCATTTGACATAGCGCCCATTCCTCTTCATCAATTTACAGGCCAACGGTGAAGGCAGCCATGCAAGGTACCAACCTGCTCATTGGGAGCAGTTATGGGTTAAGTGCCTTGCTCAAGGACATTTTGACCTGCTCTATTTTCTGAGGTACTGGAGCCCAATGGAGAGTAGATCATACCAATCATAGGAAACAGTGGCAGGTGTTCACACACCAAAAGCAATGAGGAGTAGGAATAGACTGACAATGTTCGTCCATTGAAAATATTTGCTCGAAAATAGCAACAACAACAGAAAAGAAATGTTTTTTCAGCACAAGCCATCAATCACTGGAAATCAGGTTGATGTTTGTTGTCATGTACCACAGCAGGTCGCTTCCATCATATAAGGGAAAGATTTATTTCTTTTGTCCGACGTTTTGGAATTGTAAAGGGGGGGGCCACAGTGTGACTGGACCCAGAGCAAGCCATTCTGCGGGGTATTCATCCTCTCCTCCTCATTCCTAATTCCTCCATCAACCCCCCTCCCCACCGCGTTCCCCTTTCTGAGAGACGCCGGAGCGAGAGAGGCCGATGCAGGGAGAGGAGACACCTCGGTCCCGCTCCCAGCACAGCCCTCAGGAATGCTTTTCTTCCAGCCTCCTTAGCCCCCATGTGTAGACGCCCTCTCGGCAGGGTGTGTTTTGCATGTAAAGCAGGCTGCAGATGCTGTCCGTCCTCAAAAAAAAAAAAGGGGGGGGGGGGGGGGGGGGGGGGGACACGAGAAAGGGGGCGGGGGGGTGGTCGGGACACAAGGAGGCCCAACCACCATGACATGCCACCCGCCTGGACTGGCCCGGCCCGGCTTCGCTTTGCCACTACCCCTCCCCGCCACCCCGTCTCATTCCTTCAACCCCTCCACTGTCCTTCTCCATCCTGACCCCCCAAAAAGCCCCACCGCTCCATCCCCTCTTCCTCGGCCACCCTCCTCGAGTGTGTGTGTCCTGGGAAACGTGCTCCACTGGCTCGGACATAAACGTCCAACGCGCCACTAGAAAGAGACAGATGGAGGGAGAGAGCGAAAGAAAAGCACAGAATGAGAGATCATCTCGACTACGATACACCCTTAACGATCCCGCTATGAGCCTTCGGCTCGACCCAAACGTGTCCAGGAGAACTGATTAACAAGTCGGCGGTGTGCACATTATCCCAGTGTTTGAAAGACGGACAGGTGGCCGGCCAGATGGAAACGGAGAGAGGAGAAAGAGAGGGAAGGAGGGAGAGGGAGCGTAGGCCCCCTTCAACCCTTTTCCTTAATCGGAGTTTGTTTCTTCCGCGCCAACCTCTGCCCGCTTTCTAATCCTCCCCCTGTCGCTTTGTGTTATTATGAAAAAAAAAGAAGAAAAGAACTGATCTAACTCTTACTGAAGGCTTTGCTGACAATGTGTACAGTCGGTTTGGCTGTGACTGACAAATATACTTAGTGTAAGTCGCTTTGGATAAAAGTTTTGTCTAATACGCTGGTGTAAATGTAGAACGGGGTATAAGAGTTCCAAAGTTATGGTGTCTACAGAATTGCAAGAGTGATATTGTGACACTGAGCACCAAAAAGCTCTGGCATTCCGTGCAAAGTGTCAATAACTTAGTTTATCTGTTTCATCGAATCCCGTCAGAGATGTTTTTATTGAAAGCAGTAGATGAACTTCAACTCCAACATACAAAAGAAAACTGGCTTTCGTAAGAGCGGCGTTTAGGAGTGTTGGTGGTAGCAGTACCAATATAAATTGAGTTTAACCGGTCCACGGCCCAAGAATCTAAACCTAAATGCAATGTCCTGAAATAAATTCCCTAAAAACCAAAATATACTTATTAATTTAATCTTACCTAAGGTAATAAGTAGGTGAGACAGATGGATGACAACGATCCCAAGCAGTGACAGTAAAGGAAAACAGACCCTATACAAACAGGTGTGGAAGTAACTCATAACTACACGTGATATTGCAATTTAGTATTTTTGTCTGTGATCGTACCTTTTGTCACTGTTTTCTCTTGTAATTCTGCAATTCTAATGCTCAAAATCTTACAACGAAAGCCAAGTCAGCATGATAATCTATCTGCTGTTTCTGTGGATGTATTCCCTTCCATATAGCACAGGAAAGAGGATTATGGGTGATTTAAAAACAACTGATATTCTGTTCAATTTCAAGTTCAGTGCTTTACTCATTTGAAGCAGGCCTAATTCATTTAATCAATTATTTGACAGTTAACTGAGTACAATATTTGGCATGGAGCAGCACATTTTAAAATTCTCTTGCCATCTCTGCCTCCGTACGACGATCCATCCATAGATCCATCCATCCATCCATCCATCCATCCATCCATCCATCCATCCATCCATGCATTGATTCCTCCTCTCGTTCTGCTGCGGACAAAGCTCCACAGTGTGGTCGGACAGAGAGGGTGCAACCAGGATGACATAATGGTGTTTTCCACTCCCAGGTTCCACCAGGGCCCTCACTGCACCCTCTACTGTGGTTGGGACTGGGGAGTGTGTGTGTGTGTGTGCGTGCGTGCGTGTGTATATTTGGGTGGTGTGGATAATTACAGGGCCTCAAACAGTGGTCCACTGCTTTTGCATAATGATCTTTTTTTTGTGTGCAAATATTACAATATACAATAGCTGGCCATTTTTCATGCGCAAGCTTCGATTCCAAGGAGAACCTTTTTTTGACACCTTTCCATTCTGGAAATAATGCTCAGTTGTCTATTTTTTTCGATTTGATGTGACGGGTCATTGAAAAAAACACTGGGTTTTCAAGCTCAGACACACACACACACACACACACACACACACACACACACACACACACACACACACACACACACACACACACACACACACACACACACACACACACACACACACACACACACACAAGGACCAGGACCAGACCAGGCTGGATTTCACAAAGTTAAAAAAAAAAAGAAAAAGGATCCCATTCTATAGGGTGGCAGACCTGAAACAGCAAACCATGAGAATCCGGCTGCATCAAAACCCCCATTGAACACTCCGCTGAGCAGAAACACAAAAAAGGAAGCGTCAACTAACGAGAGTAAACACTCATTTCCTAGAGAAAAGCCCTTGAGCTCATGAGGGCTGATGCCTCCAGTGTGGGAGCAGGAAACACTGGGACTGAGATGGATGGAGGTTCGGCAGCAGCCGTTTGTGTGCCCCCACACATGCACGCACACACACACACACACACACACACACACACACACACACACACACACACCCCAGGGGCGAGGCAGCCTCCCCTAACACGACCCAGACGTAACCTGCGTGGATGATCAATCAGGGTGAGGAGGCGATGGATGGTAAGTCATTACGGTAGGCCGACCCCTGATTTCCGTGCAAAACAGATGCATCCACCATCCCCTTGAATCGCTGTGATTACACGCAAATCTAATTTGGAATAAAAATGAAATGCTCGACACGCTGCGAAAGTTACAAAATACTTGAGCATTGTAGCTTGTTGTCAAAATAAAGCCATTCCTTATGGGAGACTTTCAGACGCTATTATAGATGGTTAGGAAAAGACAAACAAATAAAACAAAAACAGAAAACAGACACAAGCTTTGACAGCAGAGTTGCTTTACAGACGTAAAGCAGATTCAGTGAAAGGATGCAAACTAAAATGCAAAGGAATGTCATTGAAATGATTGAAACCCTGCCGCCTCTAGCCATACAATGCTGCTGTGCCATCGATGCAATGACGCCTGGATCATTAACACATGGCAACAGTGCGGCCCCTTACTGATGATAACCTTGCATGTAACACCTAGGTAGGTTTTATCCCGTCGCAGTCCAGCCTTGAGGAGTTCAATGCAAGTAGTGGGGGACAAATCCACACACTGTGGAACTTTTTGTCCCCCGAACTAAAACCTTTTTATTATAATAACTCCTCAAATTTGCTCAGTCAGACTGATGTGGCATCATGTTAGCTTTGCTTGAAGTGCAGAGTGAGGTTTTGTACTGGGATTGCGGATTTGTCCCCCACGAGCATTGAACCCCTGATGGAGCCGCGCGTTTTGGAGTTTGGAGAAAAGGCTGGGACCTACCTGCGTACTACATGACGGTAGGGAAATCTGAACTAATCCTTTAATCTCATCTTTTTGACATACTACGTTTAGTAGGGCTGTTCCCGACTCAGAACTTTGTCAGTCTAAATCGGATTCGGCTGTTCAATGCGAATATTTGACGATTCGGCGACGGGGGCACGGAGGAACGGGGGTTGGGTACCGAGACCCAGTATTAAACGGGCTAAATTATTAAAGACCGTCGTATCGATAAGCTCTGACGTTACCGGTTACGGTATTGGAGAAATGAAAGAAATGTATTTTCCATTTACTCAGGCTATATAACCCGTTTCTAACTTGCAAAAACATTGAGATATCTGTCAAAGAAACATTTTCGCTATTATCAGAAGAAACATCTCTGCCCTCTCTCTCTCTCTCTCTCTCCATCGCCGGAAATATGGTGATATGCGCGAGGGGGTATACCATTAAGAGTACCGTTAAAGTACCCGATCAATAACCATTATCGGTAAGAGTAGTAGTACCATTAAAATCTTAACGACACCCGTCCCTGCAAGTGCTCCGTTCCTCCGTGCCCCGCCCCCACACTGATTTGATTTGTTTTATTTGAAGGAACGGGGCACGAGACCGGGGCGCACGGAAGATTCGTGCTCGATTCAAACACCTAAAAATAGATTTATAATTCCTCACTGAAATGTTACCCCTGTGCATTTTGTAAGCTTTTGTAAGATCTGTTCTGTCCTGCTATTGTAATGCACACTGACTGACTGACAAAAAAACAAAACAACCAAAAAACACTGCTCGATTTGAAGAATCTCAGTCGACTGATGGGTTCGACTGATGATTCGAGGGGGCAGCCCTGACGTTCAGTGTGCTGAACAACCGCTGACTCACAGGGGCCTTCCTTTGGGGGATTGAAAGTCGTGAAAACATGAAATAACATCCCCCTGTACTAGCACACATACTCACAGGTATCAGCATGAGGACACTAAGGCTTCTGGCAAGTTTTCATACAAATCACAAAAAACAACAACAACAGACTACAACCTGTTTCGGCCATCCCCCCCATTGTTCCGTTCGAAGGGGACAAACTCTTGCTCTATCACACGGTGCGATATCAAGCGCAGGACCGACGTGCACTCTGCTCCACAGTCGCTCACTGTATGAGTGTGTATGGCTGCACCACTGATGGGGGCCCACAGCAAACACATGGGTTAGGAGGCAGGAAATCTGGGAGTCTCCACGCTCCCTTCTGGCATTTTCAGCCACCCTCAACCAACCTATCGCAAATTCCTCCTTTCTTGGCAGCCATACCTCTCTCTCCCCCTCTCTCCCCCTCTCTCTCTCTTGCTCTCTTTGGCAGTAAGGACTGTAGTCTGCATTCTGCACTAATTAACAACCTTCAGAGTGAGACCACCAAACTGGTGGACTGGCACACTCTGAGCACACTTACAGTAAGACTCTTTCACTTTCATTCTTTCATTCTCTTCCCCTCTCTCAATCTGTCCTGTTTGGACGGCAATCCAGACACATAAGAGGCACCAGTCCGTGACAAAGAGCAAATTAGCCTCATCCACTATCGTCCAATTTCACAACTATACCGAGATATATATCACATTCATTAAATAATAGAAATAAACTGATAATAAACTGAGCAGTGTTTTGTGTTTTGGTTGCGATTGCAAAGTTTGTGTTGCATTGACTTTCTCCCAGATTTTCTGGTCCTCCTACTCTACTATAAAATATGCACACATTTATTATCTTTCATGCTCATGAGGAATCGCGCACACACACACACACACACACACACACACACACACACACACACACACACACACACACACACACACACACACACACACACACACACACACACACACACAGAGGGTCCAATCCCAGCAGCTTTAAGCCTGCGGGAATCAATCAAGTCTCTATTCGTCTTAAACCCTCCCAGTCTCCGCTGCCATCTTCTACCACCAGCATCCACACCACCACATAATTTGTCATAGGAGAGCAAAAGTTAATAACAGACAAGACGCCTTCAAGGCGTGCTGAAATTAAAATCAGCCGCACACTCTCGTTTCTCCACCCCCCCCCCACACACACACACACACACAGACACACACACACACACACACACACACACACACACACACAGACACACACACACACACACACACACACACACACACAACACACACACACACACACACACACACACACACACACACACACAAAACACACAATCAGTGAAAAAACTTGACTCTCATGGGTTTCCATCCCGAGTGGTCCCTTGGGAAAGCTGCTGAGGGAATGGGGTGCAGAGCGGGGAATGGCTGCGTTGGATTCTCGTCATGGAGTGAATTCCTCATGGTATTCATGGTTCGGTATGTATATACCGCAGTGCAGTACAGTGCGCAGTACTGTAGCTGAAGCAGTTTATCCTTGGCCTGATTCCTAATGTGACCCTTTGACAGGAATCTTAAGTAAAAGGGTTGCAGGGTTCATAAAATGTGTTTTTACTCCCAATCTTAATTTACAACCAATACTACAGCAGATGATTGGTTGTACCTGTATAGGAGAAGGACAGAGATATACAGTACTTTACTTTGGTTATGTAAATGTTAGACTCATCATGTGTGAGGCACTAAATGTTTACTCTGTGTTGTGTGGATTACCCTGCAAGTCGCAGAATTTCATTCAAAACTACAAGAATTACCCTTGTTTACCCATGTCATTTTCCTATCTCAAAAGTATGCCTCCTTTTGATCAATCATAAATTTGTCTTGTAGCAGTGGGCAGCTACTGTATCTTACAATTCCTAGAAAGCAACTCCAGCTCTTGAGCCTTTACCTTGGTCGGGGGCCGGCAGGAGTGTCTTACCCTGACATTCATGCTTTTAGGGTGGGAGGAAACCGGAGAAACCGAAGGAAACCCATGTGAACACGGGGAGAACATGCAAACCCCACACAGAAAGGCTCCCGTTGGGTTCTTGCTTTGAGGCCACCATGACGGGTGTATTATCAAATAATCTTAGAAAGAACCGACCAGTCAAAAAGTGGTCTGATGCTGGAGAAGGAAATGGGTAAATTTGTTGGAAGGGAGTTAGGAGTGGGGAGGGGATGCCAAGGAGACAATCGGTAAGCACCTTGTTTGCCTTCGTCTCCCAAAGAGATGCTCTGGCATTCCAGCGATCACAGTCCGGCACAACGTGCCTCTGAATGGGGTGCAGAAGGGCTGAGAGGGAGCTCAACAACAAGGTTACTGGACCGGATCGGGGGGGCGACCGGGGGTGACCGGGGGCAACCGGTGTCGGCGAAGTCGCCGCTTTGTCCCTGCAAGAGCAGGGAGGTGGGGAGGCAGGAGCCCTCCGCGGCCTGCGGCCAACGCGCTGGCCACGTGCTCCTCGCCGAGGCCTCCATGAATTATTACATTTCACCCTGTTGTCCTCCATCATGGTTCGTTACCCGACACGCAATCAGACATCGAGAGGAGCCCAGGGGGGGCGGTGGGTGGGTCGTGGCTCGGGTGAGGGGGGTGGTGGGCACATGCAGATGCTCTGTGATCCACTGGAGAGATAAAAAGAGATAGAGAGACAGATACAGATACAGAGAACGAGAGACATTCCCTGTACTCTGCTCTGAAAGGGATGGAGGAGGACGGACAAAACACATCGCCCATGAATTTGAAAAGGGGGCTTGTAAAAAAAAAAAAAAGAACTTTGCTATTAGAAGAGGAGAGGAATGAATCTGCCCACTGGTGCACGCTCAATGAAATGTACGCGAGCAGAGCGGCAGAAAGGGAGAGAGAGACAGAGAGAGAACTGAAAAGGGGGGATGGAATCTGAAGCAAATGACAGCCCAGTGTTTTGAAAATAAGTGACAGCCGCACAATGGGACGGCGAAACAGACTGCAATCTGCCCGCGAGCCAGATGAAAAGATGGGCCCTTGAATGGAAGTGCGGCGAAATACATACTGTCCATTCACGGGGGACGGGGCTAAAGAGACAACCGTGAAAATGGACATGAAAGGTGAGATTATGCTCTGATCAATGAAACCAAACAAAGGGAGGTAATTACAAAGAATCTGAAGCGGGCACTCGGCTTCAAATTCTTTGTAATTACCTCCTTTGTTTAGGGAGTATTAGTTGAGGGGCTTGAGAAACTTTATCCGTGAGTAAATTTACGCTGAATGTCTCGACCAGGGAAGAAATGGCCGTTCCTTGAGACCAGCTAACTATGGTGTACCGACAACGTAGGCCTGAAGAGAAGGACTTTACCATGGACTGGACCATGGATTGAAACCATGGACTGGGCCATGGAGCATGGACTGTACCATGGACTTGACCTTGGACTGGACCATGGATTGTACCATGGACTGGACCATGACCCTGGACCATGGACTGTACCATGGACTGTACCGTGAACCTTCCGGCCAAGATCAATAACTCAATTCAATTGTGTTTGACTGTATTGGTCAATGCCGCCACTGTACGCCACACTCAAACACATCTTGCATCTACAAGTGATTATAGAAAGTGCGTAACCGTGGTTGTGCGTTTGAGCGTGCGTGTGTAGAGAGGTGACCGAGTATCCGAACACTCTTCTTCTTGTCGCTCGCCGCGCTCTGCATAACACAGACATTTTCCATTCTGTCAGCGCGAGCGGCGAGAGCACACTGGCTCCTTCTAAACTCAGCCACCACTTCATTAAATGACTTCAGACTC
>NC_137201.1:13030807-13130807 GCF_960531495.2 Zeus faber | reverse complement strand
GATGGCTGCGTCCGTCGGTGTTTGAACAATTGTAAGTCGCTTTGGATAAAAGCGTCTGCTAAATGAAATGAAATGTAATGTCTTATACCAGGGCTCTGGATGTGACAAGCACTTTTACTTTGAATAATTTAAGTACATATAAGAGCAAGTATTGAAATACTTTTATCAAGTTTACTAGAGTCATTTAGTGTGAGGGTATTTGTACTTTTATGACTGAGCACTTCACTGGATAACAGTGTTTTGCAGATGATTTTGTGTTTATGTTTTCAGGGCTTGGAATAAACAACACAAAGCAAAAATAGAGATGTGGAAAAACTTTTTAAAGAACTTTTTGGATGCAATTACACAATAACCTTGTCTATTCATCGCTTTGTATGAAACAATAACGATACATTTCCCGAACGCAAGACTTTACCAACAACTTTAATTGCCGCTTCCAAGATCCGAGTGGATGTTCTTTCTTTCTGTTCGTTTCTTTATTCATTTAATGACGAACACCGCTGACAACGCAGGACAGCGGAATAGGAGTACGAGACATGACGTCACACGAGCGACCGCCGCCGTGACGCCGATGAAAGGTTCGGCTCGTCTCGGAGAGTCGGCCCTCAACGGGTGACTCGGTGGAAACGTTTGTTTCAATTGCTGAGCTGTGAGTGCAATTCTCACAAGAAACATTTAATTCTGTCAAAATGATTTATTTGGGGATAATGTAAAGAGCCAATCAGTCGCATTCGATATGAATTACGCCGAATGCCTTGACCCTTTTTTTTCCCCCCACATGAAATATGATCGACGGTACGTACAATATCAAAGTAAGTAGATGTAAATATTATGGTTGTGGATGAATTGTAAGCTACTGAGCAGATAAAACACTTTATGAATTCAAACACAGGTCAAATTCCATCCACGAACACTCAGGGTGTGAACCCTTTAGAATACGGGGGGGGGGGGGTTCATTTAATCCCCAGTAACAATTTTCCGTTCACGAGTAAAAGATCCGCTCTGCTGGCGCTTGTATTCGTTCGAGTTCCGAGTCTCAGTTCAGCCCGAGTTGCGAACGAGCGACTCTTTTGTCGGCCACTCGCGTCTCGCCGAACGACTCGTCTCAAGGGAGTCGTTCGCGAGTCGCCGCAGCGCGTCACAGCTTCCTGCCAGGGCGACCACACGCGGCTGCGACGGCGCGCGGAGTCCCACGACATGCTCCGTGCGCGCTCTGTTGTTCTCCGAGGAGCTCAAGAGGAAAGGAAACCCGAGCAAAGCAACAAAAAACAAACAAACAAAAAAAAAAAAGATCTGATGGTAGACTTGACACGGAATAAGTTCTCAGGGCTTTCACTCGGGACACAAGATCACTCCATGAGGGTGAAAGTACCGCATTGACCTCTCCGCCGGGGTGAACGTGTATAAGCGCTTGCTCTTAAAGTGTGACACAACCTACAATGAGTACTTTAAGTATTACGAGGAAAAGCACCTGTCGAATCCAGCGCCGTGATGGAACAGCTTATAACAGAACACACTGCACCTGGTTCCTGCAGATGAGCGCTCACGCACATCCTGATTGCAAGTCACAATAAACCATCATAGTCACCTACAAAGATTATAAATCCAGATTTGATTTGATTTTTCACTTGAGTAACTTGAGTGCGTTAGAAATGTAGTCGAGTCGAAAATCTCCGAATCTGAATATACTTAAATAAGTACAGCATGTGTTAAATGGTTGTATGTGGTTTATTCCCAGTACCACTGAAGCCCCGGGGGGCGAACAGCGTCAGCATCCTTGCACGGGCAGCTCTGCCTCGACGCTGCCCCCCGCTGGTGGAACAACGCACCGCAGCGTCCTGGCGGCACCGGCAGGGTCACTGGTTCCCAGCTGCCCCTTGGTGCCAGGTCTCCCCGTGAGACCAGTGTGCGACGACAGACCCGCTCAAACCCCAGCCCTGCGACCGCCATCTGCCCACCTCCGCGACATTTTTCGAGCGTTGGTTTGAATTTGAGTCGATCGCCGTTTGAGCGAATAAATAAATAAATAGATGAATAAATAAATAAATACAGAACAACAACAAACGAAAACGCTGCGGCTCATGTTATGCCCTGGAAACAGCCTAACCACCGAAAACATTGTGGTCTGTGTGCGTCGCAGCCCTTATTTCTGTTTCAGTGCCTGCCAGGAAATGATGACATCAATGGCTCTTATCGGAAGCGTACATTTTGATGTCTGGTGAGGCTGCACATGAAAAAGAAACTAAGTCCCCCTCCCTTGACTTCCCGTTATAAAAGGCCACGTCAAAGCGCGGCTGATATCATGCAAAATAAGTTTGTCAAGTGTTTTAAGTGGTGGAATCAAAAGGCAATAAAGACCGGTGGCGTTCGGGCCCGTACAAAGAAGGCAATCACGCACAGTAAGGTGCCGCGATTACCCGCAGGAGGATGTCTACTTAGAACGCATGTTTTAACACATCATATTTGATTCACTTGTTGCGCAAACTGACCACGTTATACAGTGGCGACGGGGGTCCCGTCCGCTACGAAGGGTAAGCAGCTCAAGAAGGAGGCGCGGTCAACTGTTGCAGTGTTGGTGTAGTTCCTACGGCTTCCTGTTGGGGCGCTAACTGCACAATAAATGAGACGAACCCAAACAGCCAACTGCAAATCCATCCCCTCCTCATAACAACTGAACTATGCCTGGGGGTGTCTTCCCGAAAGGTCGCTTACACTGTAAGCGAGGCCAAATTCTGCTAGCCTGACTAACTTACAGTATACGAGGGTTCCTAATTAAATCTACATAATTTAATGGCCCTGTCTGAATATATGTGATTATTGCTATAATCCTCATTGAAATTGCCAACGTGCTTGTTTTCCCAGTCAATTGCATGCGCATAATTAAGAAACAAATGAAAAAAGTAAAGAACGCAATGAAGTGGAGCAACATATATCTAAATAATTTATTATATGAGATATATATATATATACACACACTGTATATATACACCGATCAGCCACAATTTTAAAACCACCACTAATATTATGTCGGTCCCCCTCTTGCCGCCAAAACAGCTCTGACCCATCAAGGCATGGACTCCGTGTGACCTCTAAAGGTGTCCTGTGGTATCTGGCAACAAGGGTTGCAGTTGCAAAGTGGGGCTCAAATTGATCAGCTGGTGTAGAAGCACATCCAACAGATGCTCAATCGGATAGGAACCTAACACCGGCCATCCACATGATGTGATTCATCAGACCAGGCCACCTTCTAACATTGCTCCATGGTCCAGTTCAGCCGCATGAACTTTTTCAGTAATTTGTGCTACAGTAACCCTTCTGTGGGATTGGACCGGACGGGCTAGACTTGGCTGCCCACGTGCAATGAGCCCAGGACCTGGTTCACCAGTTGACCTTCCTTGGACCACTTTTGGTGGGTACTATCCACTGCATATCAGGAACACCCCACAAGACCTGTTGTGTTGGAGATGCTCTGGCCCAGTTGTCTATCCATCACCG
Source organism: Zeus faber (assembly GCF_960531495.2). Lineage (NCBI taxonomy): Eukaryota > Metazoa > Chordata > Actinopteri > Zeiformes > Zeidae > Zeus > Zeus faber. The sequence continues at coordinate 13,127,312 of NC_137201.1, read as the reverse complement.
TTTGGCCCTTGTCAAAGTCGCTCAGATCCTTACGCTTGCCCATTTTTCTTGCTTCAAACACATCAACGTCAAGAACTGACTGTTCACTTGCTGCCTCCTATATCCCACCACTTGGAATCAGATGATCAATGTTATTCACTTCACCTGTCAGTGGTTTTATATATACTGTATATATATATGAATATAATTTATATATATTTTTTTATATATTCAAGATTCAAGAGGTTTATTTGTCACATACATATACATACATTCATACATATATATAGTGAAATGTTTTGCAACGCACCTGGAGATTATGCACAATAGTTCTAAACAGAACATAACAGCTAACGGGTCATTTTAGGGTCATTTGGCGGCTTTTGACTTCTTTTCCACACCATTTTAAAGTGTAGAATCAGGGCTTCCAAACAAGGTGTCACTTGTGCAAATCATGCAAATATTTTTAAAGCTATGGCTTAATGACAAGGGTGTGGCAAACCGTGTTTCTGAGATAATCCCCTCCAAAGTTGTACCCACACCAGGTTCATTCAGCCAGCTCCCAGAATGGGAATGGAGTGGGCGGACAAACAAAGCCTCATGGCTACTTAAGATCCTTGTGAATGGGGCAATCACTGCTTTGTTCATGTGTTTTGCGGGAACGTTGAACAGCTTCATCAACACAGTATTTTCGGTTTTTAAAAAGCTTTTATTTAACAGTAAGAATATACATGTTTTATAAAAGTGGAATTATTTTGGTGTTTAAAAGTACGGACAACACAACAAAATGCAGAGTCTCTCAATTATATGACAAAAATACGTTGACAGATAAAAAAACAAAACACAAAGGAACATGAATCTGGAAAAATCTAATTTTCCTTCAAGAAAGGTTTTTGCAACTTATTTGGCTGCTCCTGGTGATTTTGGAAATGTGTGAGACAGTGGGTTTTGCTGCGGTGGGTCACATTTATTATTTTCTAATTTTGACAATATGTTAGGATCTTCTTTTCTGTAGCTACATAGTAATGCACGGTTCCTACATATCTTTTATACTGTATGTTGATGTATAATTTAATATTATATGATATTAGTGTGACCGTACATACCATGGCAAAAAATTGTGCACATGCACAATATGTACACACAGTATAATTATTTACAACAATTTGTCCTGCCCTTAAGAAAATAACACCATTTAGAAACTGAAGTTTGAAATGGCAAGTTGGTGTAGGCTTCGCATCAGTTTCTTTTTTCTATTTTAAGGGATTTTAAAGGGAACACAATTTAGTATAGATGGAACGTGCGGATCATTTATTTTAGATCAGTTTAACTAACATTATGAACTACGTGTTTATGCATTTGGTAATCGATTGCCGGGATGATTTTCTGCCTGCATTAATAGCTTCAGAATCACCATATTTTTTTGGTAATCATGTTTTTAAATATTTAAATATTGTTACATCAGTAATTCTCGCTCACAGAGCAAGGAAGAAAACGTCACTTTCTGTATCGATCCGGTATTGAACTGAGTTCCGCTGATTGGACCCAGACCGACCCAGACTCCGCTGGTTCAGCTCCAAGCGGTGAGAACCCGCTGAGCTCACGCCGCCAGTCGCCGTTCACGCAAGTGACGTTATCGTGGGTTATCGCCGAGCTTTAAGGAATACCTCCCAAGGGTATGAGTTTGGCAAGGGAGCGGGTGCAATAATGACCAATACAGACAACAATGGCGAGCGCTGTGGACATTATAGAGACGCCATCACGAGGACCAATAAGTGAAAACATGATAACATGACACATGACAAACATGACAAAGTGTTCCTTTAACGAGCCCGTCGTGTTTATTGGACAATACGATTTTGTTTTTCTGATGTCCAACTTCCTGAAGAACCCCACAAAGCTTGATATGGGAGCATATTCAATCATCCTTTGTTTGTTCTTAATGAGGATTCAGGAACACATTAACACACACACACACACACACACACACACACACACACACACACACACACACACACACACACACACACACACACACACACACACACACACACACACACACACACACACACACACACAGACAGCGAGAGAGAGGGGGGGGTAAATAAAGGCTTAGTTGAAGCAATAATTTTGTAATTTTCAATGTATTTTTCAAACGTTTTTAAGAATTCTTATTTTCTACTGGTCTACAGCGACCGTGTGACAGGAAGTCCCCCTCACTTACTTCCTGAGCCCCTACCCCCAGATGGCCGTGCAGAAGCACACTTCACGTGCAGGTGTTGACAACGAAGGCTGAGCCCACATCCTTCTGAACTATAATGCACTATTGCATTATACTGTATACTGGGCTAAATACGATGGTAAACACTATGTATACTACGATACTCAACACAATACTACTGCACTAAATACCATAGTAAACACTATACTACTATACTCAACACTATACTATCATACGCAACACTATACCCCTGCACTAAATACTGTACTAAATACTGTAGTAAACACTCTATTACTATACTCAACACTATACAACTATACTCAACAATATGATACTGCATTAAATACTATATTAAACACTATACCACTGTACTCAACACTATACTACATACTATAGTTAACACTATACTCCTATACTCAACACTATACTACTGCATTAAGTACTAAAGTATACACAATACTGCTATACTCAACACTTTACGACTGCACTAAACACTATAGTAAATACTACGGTAAACACTATTGTTAACACAATACTAGTATACTCAACCCTATAGTACTGCACTAAATAATATAATAAACTCTATACTACTAAACTCAACATATACTACTGCACTAAATACTATACCACTGTACTCAACACTATACTACTGCACTACATACTGTAGTAAACACCATACTACTATACTAAACAATACACTACTGCACAAAATACTGTACTAAAACTATAGTTAACATTATAGTAAATACCATAGTAAAGGTTTTACTACTATACTCAAAACTATACTACTGCAATAAATACTGGACGAATACAAAACAAAATACTATATAACTACAGTATTTAGTTTAGTATTTGGTACAGTAAAGCATTTGCACTATAGTAAATACTATTGTAAAGAACTGACTCCTATATTCAACACTATACTATTGCACTAAATACTGATCTAAATACTATAATAAATACAACCGTTCTCAACACTAGACTACGGCACTAAATAATATAGTAACATTACACTACTATATTCAACACTACACCACTGCACTAAATACTATAGTAAACACTATTCTACTATTGCAGAAAATACTATATTAAATACTTTAATAAACAATATACTACTATACTCAACACAAAATGACTGCACTAAATACAATGTAAAACACTATACTACTACACAAAATCCTATACTAAATACTATAGTAAACACAATAGAAAATACTATAGTAAAGATTATACGACGGCATTCAACACTATCCTTCTGCACTAAATACTATAGTAAACACTATACAAACGTATAGAAGTAAAGACTAAACACAGTATATACTATACAATAAACACGTCTATGATAAACACGATACGACTCCTAAATTGCGACATTAAATACTAGCCGAATAGCACTACTACAATAGATACTGAATGCGTTCAGCGTGTCTGTTGTTGTGTAATACGGGCTTACGCTGAGCGAGAGCGAGAGAGAGAGAGATTCAAACTTTCGGTTGCGAAAACGTCCCCGTGCGCCATAGGTACGAAAACGACACGAAACCCAACTGTATTATCTGTGAGTGAACTCCCTTCAAAAAAAAAAAATTAATCAAAATAAAAGGTGAGTAACCGTCGAGCGTCCGAGCAGGAGCAGCTCGGACGCACGGCGCGTCGGGGGCGTCGGCGTCGTTGTCACCTGCTTTTACGAGCTGCTTCGCCGTCTTTTTAAAAGCGGGATACGACGGGTCCGCCGCGGTCAATCCCCCGAGCGCCGAGCGATTCGACCCAACACGATTCCAGGTCGAGGAAACCAGCTGCAAAACATTTCTTTCCCCCCCCTCTATGCCCAGCGCCCGATTTCAAAACCAACGCGTTGCCCCCCCAGATGTTATATAATTTTTTTTTTTTACCCCATTAGGTCCCATGTGGAAAATGCATTAATCACGTTTTACAAGGTTTACAACCCAACAAGAGCAGTTTTGTTGTTGTTTTTTTTTTGAATGCGGAAAACACAGCTCCGTCACCGGTGCCAGCGAGCAAGTGACGTGAGTCGCGTCTTACCCGATTCGGAGCTTTCTTCGCCGCCGTTTCACTCCGGTTTCGCAGCAAATGGACATTTTTAAAGTTCACAACAACGTGTAAGACTTGTTTACAAAGTCTTCAGCCGCAGCTGCGATTGGTCGGAGCGGAGCGGAGTAGCGACGCGAGAGCCGCCCGCGAGCCGCTCGCGGCGAACGGGTCTTTTGGGCGAAGGGCGGAAGAGTCGTCCGAGGCTGGCGCTCCGCTCGCCAGGAAACACGGGCGGCCGCTGGGACTCGAACGGCGACCCGCGAGGGAGAAGCTCAGGCGAGCCCTTTGGGATTCGACCCAGCGTGCGGGGCGATTCAGTATTTCAACATTTGCGGGACTAAATGAATATGCAGTCAGGCCGTTTGGAATCATCCTGCGACGAATGTGACGGATTCACACTCTGCATTCCATGAAATATACTTTTCACAGAAGTAAAATGCTTTTGCTTTTGTGCACAGTAGTAGTAATAATAAGAATAATAGTAATAATAATAAGAAGAAGAAGAACAATAAAAATTAATAATAAATATAGCTGCAAGCAGCGGACGGTGTCCAATATCGACACCCATCACACGTCAGCATTGCGCCTAAACGAGTGACCGTTTTCCGAGTTTTCCATGTGCTATGCATCGGCTGACGTAATGACACGGTGACTCCCTGTGACACGCAGAATTGCTACGACAGTACAAGCCGATACACTTGTTGCGTGTTAATACTTTATCCTAAAAGATAGAAGGTGGCCGCCGACTACCTTTAGCCCACAGAATGCTGCCTCGCGGCGTCCCCGCGGAAGTAAATCACTCCGCGCGGAGGTTCCCAGCAACGCGTTGCCATTCAAACGGATTCAAAATCAAACGCGACGCTGACAATGTCCTTCGGCGACGTCTCGTCAACTTTTTTTTTTTTTTCCAACTTTTGGGATTAAAATAAAATGGGCACGTTCCGGACCCGTCGCTCTGGAGCTGCAGGCAAACCTAATTTGTGAGGATACACGCAAACGCACATGCTCTTTTCTGGGACTCTACGGCTGGCTGGAATTCCACAAAATGAGGACACCGAACAGGGTTTATTTACAAAAAGGGAAAATAAAATATGAGACGAAACCCGCCGCCGACGAGCAGGTAAGGGCGCACATGCGCGCACGCAGCTGCGGGATGTAACGGTGTACTGCGGTGTCAGGCGACCACGGTTCTGAACCGTAAGCCTTTCCGAGAGGGACTTGCAGCCAATTCAGCGGTCCGTCCACGGACCACCCGCTACGAGCGCCAGGGGCGCCGAAGCTCGCGGCCCCGAGCGAGTGGTCCTTGTGGTTTCGGTCCGTGGTGCCAGGTACCAGACGTGTTTGGCGGCCACATCCCGCCGCGCGTTCGCGCCCCGGACTACCATTTAAATGGGCACGTTTAAATTGTGCGATCTTCTGTGCGAATGACTTGGCTACAAACCCCGCTGCCTCCCCCTGCAACACCATGCCCACGCTAGAGATTCACGTTGCTCGCTGTAACACGTAAACGTCACTTCACCCTCGCTTTGGCAGACGCGCTCCGCCCTCGTCGCGTACGTCGGCAACGGCAGAACTGCTTTACGCCAATATTTGACGACGCTGTGCTTTACGCTACCTGTGGGCGCACTGGAGCGGGTGGAAACCAACACGACGGAACGGGGCGGCGGGAAAGTGGGAGGATTATTACAGCATTTGGCCGTTTTCTACAGTGCGGCGGCAACATTAGGCGAGGTGAATCAAAGCTTACATATTCAACTTGCAAATAGGTCTGATTTTGATATATGTCGCTTATCTCGCCTCCTGGGAATGTGAAAGCGCCGACAAGAGGCTTTACCTGGTGTTTTTCTTTTTTTAATAACTATTTATTAATTGAAGGCGCAGTTGTCACCCGGAAATGTGTGGAAAATTGGATGACGGCGTCTCCAAAGCGTCCTACTCCACAAGCTCACCTTGCTCCATTACCCGACCAGAAGTTTTCGAATGTCGGCGTGTCAGTGTTTGCACGGAAGTTCGGCTACTCCCGGTCAAACTTTGTCGTTTTTCCACAAATTTCTGCTCCGTATATAGATCGGTTTAAATGAAACATCAACCGTGAGATGTGAACTGTGACGTCCTGTTCCGGACTAACCCTTAAGCCCGAAAATGCCAAGAAGGAAAAGAAAATAAATAACTAAAAATCCAAACAATGACAATAGTGGTTTCATCCCTACGGGATGGACCCCTAATAATAATAATATTAATGATGATAATAATAATAATACATTTAATTTGTACAGCGCTTTTCAGGGTACTCTAAATACTTTAGTGTCTTTACTATTTGATTCATAAATCAAACAATAAATATAAAAACAAAATAAATCACATCGTAAAACACAATTAAAAACAAATGCAATCAAAAACCAGATTACGGCCAAAAGTGGCCTCACGCGGGAGTAACAAACAAATATCTCCCTCCTCCCTCAACGACTCGTTGTACCAAATGAATCGAGTGAGCGAAGGGTAGGACAATCCAACGACTCTTCTTTTTTCTGAGTGACTCGTCGAGAACCGAATCTTGAAAAAGGAGTCGAACCTTACATCACCAGCGCGGAGGCGACGCCCCGAAACTCGGTCAGTGGGACGGGGCGTCGTGTCCCGGAGCGTCGCGCCTCCCGCTTTCCCTTCTTTCTCTTTCTTTCTTTTTCTTTTTCTTTTTCTTTTTCTTTTTCTTTTTCTTTTTTGCAAACTATTTGCTATAACTTATGGAAGTCCATTTCCGCTAATGTGATGGGTAGAAAAAAACGACCCTCCTACAAGTCATTATAACGAGAAACTTTCTCAAAGTAATGACTTAGTATCTGAAAATAATGTGAAACTTTCTTAGTTGTTCTACAACTACCTGTTAGAACTACTACGACCTTTTAGTACCACCACTACTACTACTACTACTACTACTACTACTACTACTACTACTACTACTACCTGTTAGTACTACTACTAGCTTTTAGTACCACCACTACTACTACTACTACTACTATGACCTGTTAGTACTACTGCTACCTGTTAGTACTACTACCAGTTAGTACTACTTTTACATTTTAGTGCTACTCCTAGTAACTGTTAGTACTACTACTGATTGTTAGTACTACTATAAATACCTGGGGTACTGTTAGTACTACTACTACTACTACTACTTTTTAGTACTACTACTACTACTAACTGTTAGATACTAAGTCATTATTCTGAGATACTACTGTAAGTCATTATTTTGAGAAAGTTTCTCATTACTTTGGGATACTAAGGCATTATTTTGAAAACGTTTCTTATTAATTTGAGATACTAAGTCATTTTGAGAAAGTCAATATTTTGAGATACTAAGTCATTATTTTGAGATACGTAAGTCAAAATTTTGAGATACTAAGTCAATATTATGAGATACTAAGTCAATATTTTGAGATACGTAAGTCAAAATTTTGAGATACTAAGTCAATATTTTGAGATACTACGTCATTATTTTGAGAAAGTCAATATTTTGAGATACTAAGTCAATATTTTGAGATACTAAGTCATTATTTTGAGAAAGTCAATATTTTGAGATACTAAGTCATTATTTTGAGAAAGTTGCTCATTGTTTTGAGATACTAAGTCGTTATTTCAAGAGACGTAAGTCAATATTTTGAGATACTAAGTCATTATTTTGAGAAAGTTGATCATTGTTTTGAGATACTAAGTCGTTATTTCAAGAGACGTAAGTCAATATTTTGAGATAGTAAGTCATTATTTTGAGAAAGTTGATCATTGTTTTGAGATACTAAGTCATTATTTTGAGAAAGTTGATCATTGTTTTGAGACACCGCGTTGTTATTAAGAGACACTAAGTGAATATTTCCAGGAAGTTTATCATTTTTAATGTCTTACAGAATATTTATTTTTATCACATTTGCGGAAATGGGCTTTCATAACAATTTGTCCTGCTCTTTAAAAGAAACACATGATTAACAAGCTGAAGTTTAAAATTGCAAGTTGGCGTAGTACAATAGAGTATTAGTGCCACATTGAGTGGAAAGAATCTGAGATTTCGAGAATGAAGTTATAATACTATAAGAATAATGTCGTAATCTTATGAGAAAATTAATATTATTATGAGAATAGAGTTTTGATTATATCAGAAGAAAGTAATATTATGAGAATATAGTTGTTATTTTATGAGTAAAAAAAGTAATATTATGAGAATAAAGTCGTAATTTTTGTATAGGTTTCACAAATCACAGTACTTTATCTTTTGGCACATTACCATAAGTATCAAGACTTCGAAACGCTCTTGCAAGAAACTATCTATTCCGAAGAAAGAACCACAGACTTTGAGGATTGGTTATCAAGATTTTGGATCCAGAAGTGGAACTCCGGTGAGCACAGCGTCTCCGATGTCGACAGTACAACAGCCGAGGCCCAAACACCTTATGGCATATGCATTCATATGATAAAATAAAGCCATATGCTATGGCAATCAATGGCTGCACTAACAGATTTAGTCATCACATAATGTGGATGGAGACATACAGTATCAAACAGTGATCCCAATGTAATCGCAGATTACTTAAGCACAGTGACGTGCATTGGAGGCTGTCCACAGCCGTTGCGGGCCGACCCAGGTAAGGAAAATTGGCATGTCAGGGAAATGCAGCTGTTCATTGGTAGAAATCATTTGGACCATTATGCAGGAGAAGGATACTTAATTTACAGATGCAGTACATAAAATCAACGGATAGAGTCATGAACTTGACAAGGTTGTGAGAAAATGGAATGCATACCAAATAAGATCAAGACCTGCCCATCGGTTGCATGGAGGACGTCCCATTCTCATGTTCTCTATCCCACAACTCTATGGAGCAGCAGAGGATGAACTCCAGTCTGTTCTTCCTGAGGAGGTTGCTGTTTGCAAGGTGGAGTGCACCCCAAAAGGGCAGTACTCCCGTGATGAGACTGTTTTTGAGCTCTGCATTCTCCTAATGGGTGAAAATGATTGGAGCCCTCCTGTGGTTGCATTTTGTGCTGTAGAACTATTAAGGAAATAGATACTTGAAAATATTTCAAATTGCCCGTTTTAGCTACTGTACAGGTGAAGACAACAACTCCCCTGATCCCATGCTACTTCATGATGTCATCAAACTCCATCATTTGTTATTGTTTGAATTGAGAGAAATTAAATATTGTGCATTTAATGTATCAATAGTAAAAGTTATTATAATGCACAAAAATGGCCCCTGTGAGTGCTATTAAATATTTTCCTCTGAATTGTAGTGGTGTAAAGGTAGTATGCAATGGAAATACTCATGTGAAGTACCAATAATTCAACTTACAGTAAGTACAGTGCCTGAGTAAATGTACTTATTCCACTTATCATTAAGAAATTACTCAAACACAATGACATGACATCAAACATTTTTTTAGTAAATTATTAAGTACAGGTACTCTTCGCTTAACAACTGAGTTACATTCCTAGGACCAGGTCGTTAAGCGAATTGGTGGATAAGCGAGGACCCGTGTTATTTCACGGTAAGGGGGCGTGGCCACTGCGAATGCTAGTGTAGTGAATACTGACAGACTGTGGGAAGGAGACTGAGCCTGAGAACCGGTGATGCGCGATGAGATGCTTGACGCTGAGACGCCGCGGTATTGTATGCAGAGTACAATACAGACTGGTCAGATCTGGTCGTAAGTCCGAACGGTCGTTAAACAAGTAGGTTGTTAAGTGAGGAGTACCTGTATACAGAAACAATGGCCATTCAGATAAAACCTCTTTATGCAAGGAATTTGCAAATGACCCAAAGAAAATCATTGTCTTTGAAATGCTTTTATGGTCCATGACAATGGATGGAATCCACCAGCTTCAACCATTAGCAATGTAACAAGTTGATCATAACTGAACAGTCAGTTTTTCTGTAATCAAGATACTATTGAACCCAGAACAGCCTGTTCTATAAGATGAGAATGTGTGTGTTTGAATTTGTTCGTAATAATCATCTGTGTTTTAATGAATACATGTGTTTGTTTGCACAGTATGTACAAGGGTGGGTGAATTATCGCCTCACTATATTTTAAAGTGAAAATATCCAGCAACATTTGAAATCACAATTCCTGTCTACACAATGTCCATTATCCAGATGGTGCTCTCTAAAATGGAACTGAACTCACTGCGGAAGTCAGGAAAATCATCATAGCTGTCAAACAGTTGCAAGAGCATCCCACATGTACTCTACAACCAATTGGCCCTCTTGTGAAATTGGTCTGAAATGTAAACTCCACCTTAATAACACAAGACACCAACAAATCAGAGCCAGTGCAGAACCTCTAAAAATCTTTCAAGTTTTCCTCCTTAGGTTCCCTGTTCTTTTCAGATGCTGAGCCACCTCTGCTTCCTTCGATGTCATCCCTGTAGGAAGGTGTAACACCCCTACCACTTTATTTGGCATTGGTTTGAGGTAACTGTACATTTTGGTCAGTCCCCTAGAGTTGAGATGGATATGTGGCTGTGTTATCGCCCTCCAGCAGTCAATAAGACAAATTTTTGCACAAGTTCCTTGTGAGATATTTCATCCGACATTTCTGGCAGAGCGGTGACCCTTTTCCTACATTCATAGCTGTTAAGCATTTCTAGAAGGTCATCAACATCAACAGAAGAAAAATCATCTGTAGCATGCCTGAGGACATCCAGCTCTTGGCAGCTAACAAACCAAAAAAAGCTTGTCTGTGGGTCACTGTGCACTGCCCCAAAAAATATTTCCTATAGAAAATGTGGGGCTAGTCTGATTGGCAAGTACTGGCAATCTTGGAATCCTTTCAAGAGAATTGTCCCAATTACTTCCCATGTAGCATGTAGAAAAAGCACTTTCAAAATTGTTCCAAGGGTGCAACGTACATAAAACTCAGCCCAGAAGCTACTGTAGACATCTCTGACTACACCATGCTCACTACCCTTTGCTACTGAGTTGTCAGGGAGTATACGTCTCATATGTGCAATAGATCTGCTGCCTGAGCATGAGGCCATGGACATTCGGGACTCTCTCCCTGCCGGGATAATCCGTCCCTCATCTTCACCGATGAGACCCTCCACCCCTGCATAGACTTCCGGGGCCTTACCAAACCACTGTTAAAAGTAAGTATCCTCTGCTCCTTATTGACTCTGTTTTTGTTTGCCTCCATGGTGCCAAACATTTCACCAAGCTCGACCTACACAAAGCTTACCACCTGGTTCCCATAAGAAAGGAGAAAGAGTGGAACACTGCCCTCATCACCCCTCTTGGCCACTTTGAGTACATGGTTATGCCCTTTGGTCTGTCCAATGCCCTGCAGTGTTCCAATCCCTGATTAACAATGTTTTTCGGGACATGTTGAATCATTTTGTGTTTGTGTACCTCGATGATATTTCGATTTTCTTCACATTCCCCTGTGGAGCACAAGAAACACATACGCAAGGTCCTGCAATGTCTCCTGGAGAACAGGCTATATGTGAAGGCAGAAAAATGTGTTCCATGTCCCTTCGGTGTCCTTCCTGGGTTTTATCATTGGCCAGGGGAGGATGGAGATGGAGCATGGCTGTTGTGGCAGAGTGGCCAACCCCCACCACCAGGAAGCAGATCCAGCGTTTCCTCAGCTTTGCCAACTTTTATCGGCGGTTTATCCGGGACTTCAGCTGCATTGCAGCCCCACTCTCGGCCTTCACCTCTACCGCCTCACCGTTCAAGTGGACCTTCACTGCAGAGACTGCGTTGGCAGAGCTCAAACATCGCTTTGTGTTGGCCCCTGTCCTGGCACAGCCCGACATCAACCTCCAGTTCCTGGTGGAGGTGGACACCTCGGACACAGGGGAAGGAATGGTTCTGTCCCAGTGCTCCCCTTCAGATGGTTAGTTCCACCCCTGTGCAAGTCTCTGGTGATCCAGGCCCGGGAACATCAGCCCAACCCCGGTACCGGACCTCCCAAATGCCTGTTTGTCCCCGATACTGTGCATTCCCAGGTGCTACAATAGGCCCACTCACCCTGCCTCACCTGCCACCCTGGGATCACTCGTACCTTCCTCCGCAATGGTTCTAGTGGCCTACCCCGGTCCCCGGCACCTGGTCCTTCGTCGTAGCCTGTACCACCTGCGCGCAGAACAAGGCCTCCAACCGACCCCACTCCGGCCTCCTCTGTGCCCTACCCATTCCTGGTCGCCTGTGGTCCCACAAAGCCCTGGACTTCCGGTCTCCAGCCATCCAGTGGCAACACCAGTCCTCACCGTCGTTGACCGGTTCTCGATGACTGCCGACCTTCTGGTGGCCCAGGTGTCATGGTATCCACATGGACGTCGTCTCTGAAAGGGGTCCACAATTCATCTCCCAGGTGTGGCGAGCATGTTGCGCTGCCTATGGAGCCAAGGTCAGTCTCTCTTCCTGTTTCTACCCCCAGACCAATGGCCAGACTGAGCGGGGGAATACCCACAGCCTCCTAGTTCCGCTAAGAGCAGTCTATGTCTGTCTATGTCTGTCTGTCTCTGTCTGTATGTTGTTTGTCATGGAAAGGTCATCAGGTGCTAAATCCTTCCTGGTCCTCTCTGCCACTCCTTCCTCCTGCTCCGTCACACACACTTGAGGATGATACTACATTGAAAAAGTGACATGCATAAATTGTTGTAAAGAAAATGTAATGTGCATTCTGTCAAAGTCAAGAATGGCTGCCATGTACTGTACAGAAATATCTTGGTTACTGTGGCGGACAAAGGGGCGTGGTCAAGCACCGGCTGCGGACAACAGCACGGTTCCCTTTTCCGCGGCCACCAAGCTGCCTCGAATCTGCCCAATGGAGTGGAGGCAGGGAGTTTTCTTAATGTTTGTTTGTCTTACAGAGGAGATCGGCACGCGGGCTCGTGAGCAGTCCAGGAGCAGAACGCTATTACGACTATTATCCACGATTATTGTAATAAATCCTCAGATATATATATAGTTGTGGCCTGTGTGCTGGATATTGATATGAACAATAAAACTCGGCCAGAAAGACTACGCCTCCCTCCCTAAACCCTCACCTGTGGAAAGAGACCGCCACAGTTACTAATAAAGAAAGTCAAGAAAATGAAACTTTAAAAATCCATCTCCAAGTTACACAGGGAAACTGACCCGGTGACAGGTTCAGCTTATCTTCAGAACAGTTCCTTTTGCTCTTCGATCAAATTGATTGTTCCTCAGAGACACCTCACCCTCTCAAGAAAGGCACAACATCTGACAATTTCTCTGCCATCATGAACCTGTAGAATAATATAAACAGGAGGACACTGTAAACTGAGTAAACCCAGGAGTCGTAGATTAGAAGAACAAGCCAGAAATTACTGTAAACTTTAACTGTCAAAACAGTCTGCATCACTGCAAGACTCAGAATTTCAAAATGCAGAGACTCGTTTTCTCATTATTGTTTTTTTTTTTTCTTTCTTTTTTTTATGTAGTCAAGCCACAGTGTTGTTGGCATATTGGACTCTATTGAGGTGAAACTAGGTATCCATAGGAAGATTGTGCTTGACTTTCAAGTCGCCGGAAGAAACTAGTGATGCACTGGATACATAGGATCAACACAGGCTGTTAGAATCGCTGAATCTGACAATGTAAAGCGATATGTTTTGAGGCAGCAGATAACAGAGGTTACAGTAGAGACAGCTGTGCCTTCCCGAAAATGTCCACAGCCTGTATTGCATATTGATAACATTGTTGCAATAAAAACTTGTGCTTATCTGACCTTTTCTAATGTACAGTAGAAATAATCTAGAAAATATATCAGATTCTTGTGTCTCTCTAAAGTGCCCAGGTATTATCGGGGCTAGTCTCCGACAATAGTCTGTCATACTTTTACAACTAAAAGAACCTGTAGAGGCTGTGCCACTAGTTTTGTGCCCTATGTGACAAAAGTGGTATCAGTAAAGTGCTCTCAACCAAACTATTTTATGTCAGACATACCCAGATATAGTGATTTGGGAAATACTACCAGTTTAATCTGACCAGTATACCTCACCTAATGCATACCTATTACAATGCAGATCCTCCTCTTCTTCTTTTGGCACATTTTAAGCTGTTGCCATGTAGCTCAAGGTACTTACTCCACTGCTGGAAACAGGATGGAGCATAATTCAGTTTGATATTATCAATTATCATTACGGCATCTTTTACTGAGATAACATTGGCCAAGAAACATTCAAAACAAAGCTGAAAATGAACAAGCTAGAACTGGAGACAAAATGGCCCAGCTCCATGGGCTCTATCTATCTTATCTGGTCCAAGTGTCCTTTGTTTGCTCGGTCTCCTAATGAGAAACAGATCTGCTTCCCTGGCCAGAGAGCGATAGAGAAAGAGAGAGAGAGAGACTGACAGACCAACTAAACATCTGTGCACTGCTGATCAGCCTGTGTAGGAGTGGGTTATGGCAAAAGACTGTGGCCTCTAAAGAAAATATTGCATGATGTTAATCCAATGTTTAATAGAAGAACGACAAATGACTGTTGGTCCAAAAAAGGAACTGGCAAAACTCACATACCTGCTTTAATACGAGGGTCATATTGGGTCTGCGGGCTGCCAGTTGAGTAGCACTGGCCAAAACAAGAAAGAATATATCTGGATGACATTCAATCTGTTTTTATACCAATAAGTACATGGAAAACCCTATTTGTTGGTTATTAATTATAGTCAAATTGGATTGAAGCCACTTAACAAAGATCCTTTTAATAACCTTGTCTTTACAGTGGCCTCATCAAAAGCACTGTGTTGCAGAGCTCATGCATGTTCACAACGTTTCTGATATAGATCTTCTTTGGAGTATCATCTGCAGGATGTTACAAAAATGTGTTTACATAAGCGTCTTGTGGATTATTGCATCCAGTTTGAAGATAATATAAATGAATTTAAAAGAACCAAGATAGTGACGGGCTGCATGCTATCTGTGTTTGCTCAATGCATGGCTACAGAGGGGTTCAGCTAGCCTGCAGCTCATACACAAGCTCATACGCAATACACAAAATCCACGATCCTTTATTTATGCATTTATTTTATGGTATTGGTCAAATAACTAAAAATAATAAAAATCAATGAAAAATAACTGTTGCCTCTTAACGATGAGAAAAAAACCCAAATAATAAAAGATCAATAATTCCACAAAATAAACAAAATAATAAAACTAATATCAAAAGGCAGATAAATAATGTATTTTTTCTTAAATAAATCCTTTATTTGTGATTTTAGTTATGATATAAGGTGTTAATTAACATAGGTGCTGCTCTGTGCTGGATAGCTCAGTGCGTCTGCGGAAGTTTTGAAACTGCAGAGCGACACCGTGTACCAAAGCAAGAATGTGCAACTGTCTGATACATAGCTACAACCATAACGAGTTTCAAGCAAAAGCTGAGTGCTATACCGCGTATCTAATTCTGTGATTAATTCTAGTTGTTATATCATAGGGAATTCTACGTAACAATAATTTTCCATGACTGGATGTGGAAAAAGCCTCGTAAAAGCAATTTCACTTCTAGAATTTTGTTCAGAAAGCAACACAACAAAATACGCCAGCATTTTTGTCGTGTATAGGGGCAATCCAAACCTAAAATGTCAAACTGATAGATTCTCCACAGCAAGAAAAGATGCTGGCGAAAAATGGAAACGATCGACAAAGACTTCAAAGTACAGGGCTAGAGAAAAGTAAGGGGTAAGAAAAATAGAGCCTTGACCTCAAGTGACGCCCTGAACCACAGCAACAAGAAAGTGAGCTGAGATAACCCTTCCTCTGTGTCGTCAACTTCTATTTTACGGAGGCGCCCTGCCACATTTATCGCTCCTTTCATATTTATTGCATTTACCTCCCGTGCCTGCGGTGGCGCGGTGTGCAGCGACCACCAGGAAAAGACTCATTATATAGGAACGATAAAAAAAGAGGGGACCTATACGTTCCTTCAGTCTCCATCAGGACGTAATCCATCACGCCGTCCCATCACAGCGTGGCGGGGGGTGTTGCTGCGTCAGAAACAGCAATGGTTGATTGGTGTTTTGTCTGAAGGCCTGGCTCCGGGCGACCCTGAGGTGCGCCCTAGCGCCGGTTGCCGCCATTGCCGTCGAGCTAAAGCGCTAAATCCTCCCCCCGACCCATTATTCTGCGAGAGAAACAGCGGTGCTCACATTGAAAAGTAATTAAGTGTGATCCCCAAGTGCAGCAGAGTTCTCGGTGCCCATTCGCTGCCAGGACCAGTTTTTTTTTTTTCGTTTTTTTTTTTCAGCTCATTTCATTTCAAAAGTGGGTTAAGAGAGGCACGTCAGATCAAACAATGGCATAAATCCACGTACGGCTACAGCTCTGAAGTCCAGGGAGCTTCAATTGCCGGCCATCAAAAGCTCAGTAAATGCCATGCTGAATATTTTATTCATTCAGTGATCGCTCTATGATGTGTTATACAGCTGCATCCCCTCTGTTTGCTTGCTTTCTTTCATTGATTGTGGTTTTGCTTTTCATTTTAGTCACGCCTGACATGGGGCACTGTTGTACAAGCATGATTTTGGAGATTGCTGTGAGAGGATCCTGCTCATTCTACATCGTCATTGATATTGATCGTTCTGCATTAAAGGTATAGGAAGTGACTAGGAAAGGACTAGGATCATTTCAGGACACATGGCCTGAAATGCCCTCTAACTGTTTATAGAACGACCTCATTGATCGCTTTAATATCGAGAAACTCACCGCTCTGCTGCAGCTTCTCACTGTGTTTAAATGCAGAATCCAGTGGGGCAAAGGTTTAACCCTTAAAAGTCACCTTTCAAATGAAAAATACTGAGTTTGGCCTTAAAGCAAGTTATGGCACCATCCATTGGAGTCAATTCCTGTCTGTTAGACGCTGGCATGACTTTTGTAAAAGGAGAAAACATTTATAAAGCATGAAAGAAGGATATGGAACGTAATAGAAATTATTTAGATTTTGTTTCAGTCCATTTTAACAACATTTCAGCTGGTGTTGGGAGATTCTTGGGTTGTTCCAAAGCAAACTAAGAGACCCATGGTCCATTTTATAATCCTTAAGTTGTGATTGGTGCATAAACAATTTTGTTCAAACTCAACCTGAACTTAATGAGTTTAAGTTGTTATGGCGTCATGCCATCATATTGAATGTGCTTTTTTAATGAGCACATGGTCTAACCTGTGCTTCTTGAAGCACAAACAATTTGTCTTTCTTTTGATTAGTGATTTGATAGCTGGTAGCAAATTGCCAATGGAGGTTTCAGTTGAATATTATGCATAATTAATTGAAGAGCTACAGAGTCAGAGATGTGGTATCAGATTGTACAAGGATGATGGAGTGAGGAGCATGAAGGTCTGAGGGGTGGATGAAAAGATGATGAAAAGGTATTTAGAGCGCTTATCGCTATCCCTTCGCAGGGGATGGCTCAGAGCCATAATGAAAATAGTTTTGGGACCCTTGCTGTCCTTTCTAGGGTGCATGGTGCTCTGGCAACATATGGCTGTACTTATCAGCTGTGATGGCAGAACTAATACTACCAACTGCACGCAGGTCTGCTGTGTTGCCAACAGGGGGAGCAAGAACACAAGCAGCAACACATTCAGTTCTGACTTTCAAGGTGGTGGAGCACAGGACTTCTTCTGTATTATATGCCTGAACAATACACTGATCAGCCACAACATTAAAACCACCGCTTATAACCAATAATATTGTGTAGGTCCCCTTCGTGCCTCCAAAACAGCTCTGACCCGTCGATGCATGGACTTCACCTCTGAAGGTGTCCTGTGGTATCTGGCACCAAGATGTTAGTATAGAAGAAATTTAGAAGAAGATGTGATTTATCAGGCCAGGCCACCTTTTTCCATTGCTCCATGGTCCAGTTCTGATGCTCACATGCTCATGTAGGCGCTTTCTGCGGTGGACAGGGCTCAACATGGGCACTTGGACTGATCTGCGGCTACACAGCCCCATACGCAGGAAGCTGTGATGCATTGTGTGTTCTGACACCTTTCTATCACAGCAGCATTAACTGGGGGGCTTAAGCTGCCATGCATAACGTTTTTTGTTTTGTTCAATTAGGAAACGTAACCAAAAAATAATAGGGCTGCCCCCTGAAAGTTGACGAGTTGAATCATCAGTCAGAAATCTGTCGGTCGACGGAGATTCTTCGAGTTGAGCAGTATTTTTATTTATTTTTTTTGTCATTCAGTACGATAACAGGATAAAACAGATATAAGCTTACAATAGGCCCAGGGTTAACATTTCAATGAGGAATGATAAATAAGGGGAATCATAACTATATTTTTGTATGTGTGACACGGAGAGCCGTGCCCCGTTCCTCTAAATAAAACAAAAAACAATAAAATAAAAGAACAGGGCACGACTCATAGACTCGTTAAGAATATGTTCTGCGCATAACGCACAGAGAAGGGGTGATCGGGGAGAGAGTCACAGAGAAAGTGTCCCCATTACGTTTTGTTCCATAAGGAAACGTGAAATTCAAACACACTGTTCTGGCACCGATCGCTGGCACCCCATCGATGGCTTGGAGAGGGAGACAGATGCGAATCCTATTCAACTGACAAAATTCCGAGTCGGCTAGAGCCCTAAACAATAAATCTAAAAACACAGAAATCTAGAAACGGGGAACACAGAGCTCGCAGCTTGAGCCACAGCTCCGCAGCTTGTGCAGAGGTGCCGGATCCAATCAAATAGGTGCTGGTCTCAATCTGGGATATGTTCCGACAGGAACCGTCACAAATTAAGCCCTGGGTGCCCATGACCCTGTCGCCGGATAACCGGTTGTCCTTCCTTGGACCACTTTTGATAGGTACGAACCACTGCATACCGGGACCACAACACAAGACCTGCCATTTTGGAGATGTTCTGACCCAGTCGTCTAGACATTACAATTTGGCCCTTGTCAAAGTCCCTCAGATCCTTACGTTTGGCCATTTTCCCCGCTTCCAATACATCAACTTCAAGAACTGACTGTTCACTTGTTGCCTAATATATCCCACCCCATGACAGGTGCCATTGGAACTAGATGAACAATGTTATTCACTTCAACTGTCAGTGGTTTTAATGTTGGGCGTATATTTTCATTAAAAAAGAATGGTCAATCCAGTGATCCAGCTTTTCTCTATTGTTGCACAGTCTTTCACATAAGGACGTTAACAATGTTGTTTAATGCAGCACAGTATGTGACAGAGAGTATTAGTGACCAAACCATTGAAATCTGTTACGACCAGGGCTAGGAGGGACTGAAACGCACGAAACAGAGGCAGCCGGTAGCCAAGGAAGCGCTGAAGTTGTTTCCTGTTGATGGGGGTTGGCCACTCTGCCTCAGCAGCCACCTTTCCAGGATCCATCTCCATCCTCCCCTGGCCAATAATAAAACCCAAGAAAGACACAGACGGAACATGGAATACACACTTCTCTGCCTTCACATATAACCTGTTCTCCAGGAGGCGCTGCAAGACCAGGCCTTCATGTCTCTCGTGCTCCATGGAGGACTGGGAAAAGATCAAGAGGTCATCAAGGTATACAAACACAAACAGATTTAACATATCCCGAAGAACATCATTGATCAATGCCTGGAACACCGCCAGGGCATTGGACAGACCAAAGGGCATGACAAGTGGTATTCGAAGGGCCTCGCTGGGTGTTGAAGGCGGTCTTCCACTCGTCCCCCTCACGAATGCCAACCAAGTGGTAAGCGTTGCGGAGTTCGAGTTTAGAGAAATATGTGGCCCCACAGAGGGGAACGGAAACCGAGTCGATCAGGGGCAGGGGATGCTTATGTTTGACTGTAATGTCATTAAGGCCCAGGAAGTCTATGCAGGGGCGGAGGGTCTTCTCCTTCTTCGCCACAAAGAAGAACCCCGTGCCCAGTGGTGACAATGAGGGGTGGATGATCCCAGGAGCGAGGTAGTCCTGAATATATGCCTCCAGGGCCTCCCGCTAAGGCGGAGAGAGGTTATATAACCGACTGCAAGGGAGAGGGGCGCCCAGCAGCAGATCAATAGCACAGTCATAGGGACGGTGTGGCGGTAGGGACAGTGCACACTGTTTGCTAAAAACCTGGCCCAGATCCCAATATTGTTCTGGGACAGAGAACAGGTCGGGTGTCTCGGGGGGAAACTGGGTGATTGACGAAGGGGCAGAGGCAGAAATGGAGACAGTGGCTGTGACAGTGGGTGCTCCACGCGATAATTCTACCGGTGAACCAGTCTATGTGGGGGTTGTGGACCCGGAGCCAGGGATAACCAGGCGCGAGCCGCCCCCCTCAGGGAGGCGATGAGGTAGGCAATGCAGGAGCCCTCGGTGGAGTAGGACAACGGCTGCTGCTGGAACACCACAGCACTGGACCAATGAATCCTGGCAGGTCCTGAAGTCGCCGTCATATGGCGCCGGGGCTGGCACGTGGGGCTCCCGGTGGACGAGAGGAGCGCTGGGAGACAGGCTGGGGAGCGGAGCAGGAGTCGGCGAAGCCAGTGGAGCTGGCGAGACCTGGAGGATACTCAGGTCGCTGAGATGTTGCTGAGGTGGTCAGTGATGTCCCGGAGGGCTTGGTTGTGCTGACCCAAGAGGGACCGTACGACGGAGTGCCTCTGTGTTGGCTGAGTCCATGTTTTGGCCAGATCATACTGTTTCAACCAGGGCTAGGAGGGACTCAAACGCAGAGGCAGCTGGTAGACGGGGTAAACAAAGGAGTGCTATTAAGAGTCACTGGCATGACGACGGGAGAGACCCGTTTGGGCTGGATCGGGCGGACGTGATCTGGAAGACGGGACTACCGGACAGGGCTAGGCAAGACAGGACACGGACGGCGTGGACGATGGAAGGAGGGATCCAGGTTCCGGATGGTTGGACACGGAGCCAGGCTTGACGAAGCAGGACAGGAACGGTGAGGTAGAGTAGAGAGGCCCCTAGTGGTGCTAGGAGGCTCACTAGGAGGCTTTGGGCTTGACAGAAATCAATGAAATTCTAATAAGGCAATTCTATTGTGTAACCCAGTTCTTTTGGAAATGTTACGTGTATAACTTAAGATAACAAAGCTCCTAATGATCAATATCTCATGATTAGGTACAGAAAAACAACCCAAACCTTTTTTTAAATTTTTTTTGCAATCAACAGAATAAATAATCCAACGTAGCCGTGCAGCTCAAGAGTGCTGTGATCATCAATGCATCGATCCACCAGCTGCAGGGCTTCAGTCTGAAACACTCCGATACAAAGCTCAAGATAGCCTCTCAGAGCACTGCGAGAAATCATTTCACATTAAACACAACAAAGACACAATGTTTGAATAAAAGAAAAAGTTTCACTCCTGAAATCATTTTTTGATTCTCTGGGCCAACACACACCTTAGAAAAAAGGTAATTGCATGCCCCAAAGATACCAAACACTGCAAAAATGTCTCAAAATAACATAATTTCATCAACAAAAGGAATACTTTGCCAATCACAGCACAATGATCTATAAAACAACCGATCGGTGACATTACCATCAAGGCACTATGAGTATCCCGACGCCACTGCATCCTCTTCCGGTCGGCGGAGCCAGGTTGGTAACCTCTGGTGTTCTGATGATCTCAGTGTCTCAGACCCGGAGATCACTGACAAAATTATCTCAATTGTGTAATCCAATGTCCAAAAGTTCTTGACGGGTGTACGATAGTTTTGCAACTGAACAAACTTAAAACTACTAGGTATATAACCGCTAATTAGCTTAGAACACATACACTCGTACATCAATCCTACTTCGAACAACACTCCACCGAACAAGGATCCGCGGGGCAGGAGGGGTGCGAGTGATTGGGGTTTGACTTGCCTGAAGGACTGGCACCCCCAACAACGCAATTTCAACTGCAATTACCAACAGCACCCATTGAGCACCGGGGTTTTCCAGGGTGGCCGGTCACTGGCAGGTCGGTGTGGGGGCGTGGTTGGCCTGGGGGGGGGGGGTTGTGTGGGCTCCCCCCTGCCGACTGGGCTGGAGTCCTGACGGCTTGCGCCTGGTGGCTTAGGATTTGCTGCGACCTGGCGGGGCTGCGGAGAGCACCGCCGGGTGTTTTCTGGGGGCCCCTGGGGGGACTGCTTGCTGTTGTGGGTCTGTGTTGGGGTATGGGGGGTGGCTGTTGGCCTTTTGCTTTTGCTGCACGACTTCTCTGCGGCGGGCGCCCCGGGTGCTGGGGGTGGTGTAGGGCCTGTGTATCTGGTCGCCTGCTGGCATCGGGAGGGTGGGGGCCTGCGCTGAGCCTGCGGTCCGTGCCTTGCGCCCGCGGCCCGGGTTCTGTGCCTGCGGCTGCGTCTTGTGCCCGCACCTGGGGGTTGGTTGTATGTGTGTGCCCCTGGGGTGTGGGGTCTCCTCGTGCTCCCTGGGACTGGGTAATGCTCCTCGGGGCTGAGCGTGGGGGTTGCTCCACGGCCCCCTGGCTTCTCTGGGGGCCGGGGGTCTTCCGTGGCCACAGGGCAGGGTGCTCGGGCTTTCCTGCAGCCGTAGGGTGTCTACAGGGCTGCGGAGTTCGGGGGGCTTCGGGGCCCCTTCCGCTGCTTGAAGGCGCCGCAACATAATACCGACCTTCTACACCAGTAGCAATGGGGATAAGTCATGTTCACTCACCGGTGGACATCTTACACACACACACACACACACACACACACACACACACACACACACACACACACACACACACACACACACACACACACACACACACACACACACACAACCACACACACACACACACACACACACACACACACACACACACACACACACACACACACAGGCAGTCCCATCACACAAGCTCACACCAACACACCTGCTTCGTGTGCACCCCAACACCCTCCTGGTTACATTCCTCTCCCTCATTTGCTGACATAACCATGACAGGAAGAGGCCACGTGACCAGTTGTAGTTCCAGTTTTCCTGGACCTAATTAACTGTTTTTCAATACATCGTTGTCGTCCAATGTTTATGTTTTTGTGTAAATGTTGTTTTGTTCTATGTTTAATTGTCTCAACCGTGGTGATTCTCCCCCTCTTGGAGTAGTGATTAGTTGTTTATAGACCCAAACATGGTAAATAGTTCACCAAAGAGGGGGGTTGGTGGTGGTTCTCTATAACCAAAAGCTGTGCTCTTGTCATTCTACAGCTCGTCCACAGGACAGAGTTATTGCAGCAGTTCTTGATGATTTAAGAATGAATAAAGAGTTGCATTGCAGGTTGAGAACTTGAACTCCACTTGCAGACTAACTCTGTCCTAAATGCAATGGCATACAAATACTCTGTGTTGTTTGCCCAGCATGCTGACAGCACAGGTAAAAAAATAAAAAATAAATGAAAAAATAACCGCTAATTTGTAGAATCTGGAGAGACGCTGAGCCCCGCGTTGTGCACGCACCGCCATCTTGGTTGACATGAGGATGAGGTGAGGATGTATTTTGTGAAGCAAATATTAATTTAATATCTTCAGGGAAATACACAATTTCGCCTGTGTTTTTTGTGAGTTTTGACTCCTAAACTAAATTCTATATAATGCTCTTTGTGCCAAAGCAATGAACAAATGATTTATTGTTTGGTCCACGCAATAGAGTAGGTAGTCGGTAGGCCTTTGAGCGAAGCTATTTGTAGAGAGAACATCCACTGTGATGGGAGCACAGGGGTGGAAGCAGCTGAAGCACAACTCCTGCCATCTGATGAGGTCGAGCTGCACTGGAAGGACAAGATGGAAGTGGAAGTTCGACCCTTCATCTCGCTGGCTTGGGTGATTTTTTTCAAGGTATCGGTTACTGGTTGCACTAGGAATGTTGAAGATTGAGTGGACGCTGTCACACAGGACATGATACCCCTCAAAGACATCACCAGCTACCAGCCAAGGAAGTGGAGTGGGACATTTTCTACTAAATCCTGGAAATGGTTAGGCATCTTCTCAACATCCCTCTCCTTCATTCCAGTGAAGTCGATACTGGGACTGAGATTCTTTAAGTCAAATGATTGTTTCACCAGTGGTTCATTTGTCTATATTTGTATGATTGGATGTATTTTTAAAAGTGCATTCGTATGATTCGTATATTCGTGTTTATTTGATCCGACCAGATAAAACTACAGAGGGGAAGACAATTCTGCCGAAAGTGTTATGGTGACTTTCTGATTGAGTTTCTCACATTCTCATTATATTTTGATGACAACGATATATCAGTTAGAATTATATAGCATATCTACAGAGTATACTGTATAGTCTAGTTTGTGAGATCGTGCACAGGTTAAGTATGTTTGATAACCACACCAGACCTCCACCCTGCTTCACATAATTGGCAATGTTGCCTGTCAAGGTGATGACAGGCAAGTGAGGACAAGTTTAATAAGGATCCCTACACTTCAGTCAGTGAGGCTTTTCTGGGAACAAGCATTGGGGCTGTCATTAGAATGTACTGTTACAGAGCTTCAGGTATGATTCGCAGAGTGTAACTCATGCTTTCTTCCGCCAATAAAAAAAAAATGGCATAACCCTCCCACTAACACATCATCTTGATTGGGCTATGGTCTACGTGTCTGAAGCACCAGGCCATCAGTGATGAATAGCAGCATCTCTCTTCATCTGCAGAGCTTGAGATGATACAGGGTTACGCTCTCTCTCTCTCTCTCTCTCTCTCTCTCTCTCTCTCTCTCTCTCTCTCTCTCTCTCTCTCTCTCTCTCTCTCTCTCTCTCTCTCTCTCTCTCTCTCTCTCTCGAGGCCATGGCTTTAGTCTCTATGACCCACTGAGCGTAGATAACGCTTCAAATCCAGACACTGACATCAAATGGTGTTGTCTCTTAATCTGCTATATGAGGGATGGTTATGAATGCGTAATTTTAAACACAGCCTTGTCAACCTCTGTCTGAACAGGCAGTACAACCTCCGTAAGGCCTAAAAAAACGCAGGCACATACAATGGTTCGCACTCACAAACGGGCGGACTACTTTGCGTGACGCCCAAAACGCTGCGCATTTTCAACGGTTCGTCGGCCCGAGGGAGAACGACGCCGCAAGGTCGTCGCCTGTTGTGTGTTGTGCTTTGACTTTTTCGTGCCTTTATCCTTGTAATAATGGCTTCAAAGCGTAAATCGGATGCAACTGACGGTGATGCATCGAAGAAAAAGGAAAAACGATCACGACTGAAATGAAAGTGGAAATGATAAAGCGATCGGAGAGAGGTGAAACGCCAACAAACATTGGAAAAGTGTCCAGTCCGTCAACGATCGGGACAATTATAAAGGACAAGGGGAAAGTAATAGAGCATGTAAATGGCTCTATCTAAACCGTTTAAGAAATGTTTCTTTGATTGTTTTGTACCTACACACGCACGTTCTCTCTCTCTCTCCCTCTCTCTTTTTCTCTCAATTATAAATACTGTGCTGTACTGTAGTTACATTTATTATTATTATTATTATTATTATTATTATTATTATTATTATTATTATTATTATTATTACCACTACTGTATTATTATACTTAGGATGTTTTAGGTAAAATATATACTATATACTAAAACAAACATTTGACTAATTGACGGTAGACGTGAACTGTACGTAACTGTTCCAACTTACATACAGACTTATAAACAGAACTCGTCTGTAACTCAGGGACCACCTGTACAATACACAGAGACCGACTGGCCACACCTGCAATGGCTAAGGCTGAAAAGCAGTTAGTGTGGACTGCCGTTTCCACAGTGGGGTTGGGAGACTGCAGCCATGAAGGCCAACCTGTGTTACCAAGGACACATCCTTCCCACCACCCACGCACAGGAGGCAGATGTTGGAAACATGTCAGACTCGTTCTCAATGTCTACGCTGGGAATTAATCATGCTGAGAGCGAATATGCAGATGGAAAGTAAGCCAGGCAACCCTTGTCACTGAGGACATGCCCCTTCCTCCTCCATGTCTGGGGCTGGGGAGGTTGCATACATGTAAGGCTCTATCTCACTGTCTACAATGGGAAGCAGTAAAGGCAAGAAAGCATTATGTTTGCTGCCTGCTCTGTCCCGGTCAAATCTCCCACAGTTATGCCTTTCATGCAAAGGAATTGTGCAAGGAAGACAGAACATTTCACGCACTGCCATGCTTGTTACACCTGAAAGACCTGAAAAAAGCTTACTTTCATGTATCAGTGGTCCAGAGGCACGGGAAGTTCCTTCACGCTGTCTTCCAGGGCTTAGTATGAAAATATATGGCTTTGCCCTTGCCGCTGTCGCTTATCCAAGTGTATGCAAACAGACCTGGAACAATTGCAATGTCAAGGGAAAAGACAGCAGTAACGCGATTAGATTCTCTATGAACTGGACAAAGTGGCCCTCACTCAAGCTAGTTGATGGGGTTGATGCCGGACTCCCGTGGTTGTCACTTGATTTCAGGACCCTGAGGATGTCCCACCTGCCGGGAGATGCTGAGGGACACCACCGGGGGGTTTTCAGCCAGGCAACTCCGAGACACTATCAAACATGTTGTTTCTCAACAAAAAAAAAAAAGATTTATCCACCAGGAAGACTTTCAGAAAGGGTCATGTGCTTTCTGCTCAGCAACCGTGTGTGTTGGCGAGAACCGACGACAGGAAAGCCACAGTAAAGGTACAGTATATGCTGCAGCTATATCCTAATGTCACAAGGATTTTGGAGAGAAACCTGTAATCAGTCATCCCCTCATTAAGCCCTTTTTGATGGCGAGAGAGAGAGAGAGAGAGAGAGAGAGAGAGAGAGAGTCCAGCCACACAGTGTGATCCAAAAGAGCTGTCTGTTCTAACTCGAGCTGTCAGTTTTTAACCACACAAAATTTGTTTTCACCACCCATAGAAGGGGAAAAAAAACAACTCCTGGCTACTACTACCAGACTCCCTGATTGTGGAATAGCACCACACCACCTTGAAGAATGTTGGAAACGTAACCCGGTGGCTACTAAAGACTGTACTGTCGATTATATCTGCACACTTGTTTACTTGTATAGTTCTATGTGTTTACTTGTGAAGATTTCTTTGGGTGGTGGTGGTGATAAAAGCTGATGTTAGACTGAAAAAACACTTTTGGGAAGCGGTGGAGCTTGAAATCATTTCACATTCCTCCAAACTATTCCATTTCATTACACAGTAGGTGTTAAATTGTTAAGGTCGGAAAATTTTTGATTTAAGTTTGGCAACAAAACTGCCAGTCCCTTAAATGGTTCATTTTCACATTTGCTGATAGCATTTCAGTTGCAGCGATACAGAAAGAAATGTATTTTTGTGGGTTTGATTAAGCTTTCTGTCCTTTTTTTTAAAGCGGGATTATGCGCAGCACAGCAGATAGCCCGCTGCTTGCCCGGTTCGTTTGGTTGCAGGTCCAATGCGTCGATTATGGCACGCTTTGTTAGCGCCCCTCATTGTTGTCATTACCTTCCTCATCAGTGTGCCTGAAGAACGGAGATCAATTGTAATTGCCTGCTTAGTGGTGGAGTGTATGACTCTTTTTTATGTCCTCCCATGGCGATATGTGGTCATAGATAATGTGCATTGCTGATCTCTGGCCCTCAACGAAGGCTAGACGGCTTTTGTTTGCATTCAGATGAAGTGCATCACACCACTCTGTTAGGCTCATATGAAAAGCCGAAGTGGTTTAAATTGGAATAAAGAGGGGTAAACAAGCTGAAAAATCCTTGCATTTTCTGATTTATTGTGAGATGGCATGCCGAGTGGGTGTTTCATTGATGTTCCTGTTCAGCACAGGATAATAATCTGCTTGAGGTCCAGCAGTAAAAGTTCAGAAGGAGGTGCTTTATTTGTCACACAACACAACACATGCACCCATGGCGACCAGCACACACACACACACACACACACACACACACACACACACACACACACACACACACACACACACACACACACACACACACACACACACACACACACACACACACACACACACACACGCGCTACAAATGGTGGCTGGTGAAACATGTTCTCTGCTTTTAAACCATCCTTCCTCCGGGGGGCATTCAGGAGCACTGGGCAGTATGCAGTGGTCCTTAGTGATAAGGAGGAAACCCCATGTGAGCACGGGGAGAACATACAAACTCCACACAGAAAGAGCAATAAAGCCCCCCAAAACATCTTGAAAGTGGTAAGAAGCTAAACAACAGGTCACTTGTCATCAGTTCAGCTTTCCGTTAACTCAACCAAACTCAGTTTTACGGCGTCATAAGATGCCGGGGTGCTCACCGCAGCTGCTTGCTGATGAGCAGCCTTTGAGAAAAAATGATGCTATTTTGGTTCAAGATGCTAATCAAGGACATGCCAGCGCATGGCATGCTAAATCACAGCCCTTACTTTCCTTTCCCTCTCAGCGTGAGAAAATAAACATTCCAGTATCCCGGGGGAAAAATGTGTCCGTACTGAATTGAACGTGAAAACAGAAATGTTTTCACTCGGAAATGGATTTACAACTGATCAAAAGCATTTCTTGCTCATTGGGGTCATGAACTCTGGAAAATTTCTCAGGCGGTTTTCTGTTATTGTTTTTTGTCATTGTTTATTTTACTTTTATTATTTATTTTTTCACAATTTTGCCGTGCTGCGTATCCTTTGTAGTTCTGCAGCCTCAGATCTATCAGTCAACTGTATGTTTACCAAAGCAAAAAATAAGCAAAAGCAGCTGCTCATTTACTCAATGACCTCTACCAAGGAGTTTATGTTTATGTTCTGGGATAAAAAAAAATGTCCTGAGAGCCAGCTAGAAAAGATGGCGGCTAGTTTACCACAGCAACCAAGGCTCTCCTCCTAGCCTGGTCGGGACCACGTTAGATGGACCACGCCCCACGCCTGCCTTAGAGCATCACTACTCAAGGCTTCACCAATATGAAACTGATGCTTGACTTACGTCACGCACAATAGGTTTCCTCTGCCTTCCACCGATTGGTCAATCCATTGTCGTGAATCCATCGCCATATCCTGACTTCGCTGAGCCCAAATAAATGAGCTCCAAGTGACGTTACGGGAATAATTTGAGCTCCAACACCGCTGCCATAGGTTATCGCTGCTTAATCCTAGCAAGTTTTTGGGAACAGCCCTCTGACCTCATCAGGTCACTGATGATTCGTGGGTAGATCGTTGAAAAAAGATACCGTTTTTGGAATTTCACATCTGTTTAAATTTGGTCTGCTTTTTGTCTCCTTTCTTCATTTTGAGTTGTGCATTTCTTAAATTGTACCCTTTTTTTTTTTTGTGGCCAAACTACCATTACGTTCATTGTAATCAAGCGCTGGACAAACACAGCGAATAAATGAATAAAATTACCATTTAGTGCGAGACCCCTGTACCCTAATAACACCGCGAGCGTAGAAATGCAGAGACAGGTCTCGTCTCTTTCTGCCGTGCCTCTGAATTTTCCTGCAGCTCCTCGGGCCGCTTCGCTGTCCGGCAGAATAAATGTGACGAGGGAACAGAAGTGAGGGAACGTAATGAGGTTTATAATTAGCCTGTGGGTTAGAGGGCCGGCCACCGGAGGTCAGGCCTCCAAGCCTCTCCGCTGTCAGGTTAATAGATCTGAGTAAGACGCTGTGTGTGTGTATGTGTGTGTGTGTGTGTGTGTGTGTGTGTGTGTGTACAAGTATGTGTAATGATGTGTTCATGTCTGTGTGTGTAGATGTGTTTAAGTACGAGTGCACATTTGTGTGCGTGTATGTGTGTGTGTGGGTTTCATGAGTGAGTGTGTGTGTGTACACATGTTGATGTAGGAGAAGAGTAGAAATTTCCGAGATAGAGAGAGAGAGAGAGAGAGAGAGAGAGAGATTCCTGGTCCACTTTTTCTAGGATGACCTATAATCCATGTATTTCATGTGAAACATAACCAGCACGTCAACAAATCAATGTGAGGTCAACAAGGCGATTCGAGCCGTGCTCCATTTAATAGAGTGGGATAATTCGTTAAAAAAAAGTGCATATTTCTAAATGTTTCATATTTCCCTGAGATAAGTTCATACATTGTTGATACTTTATTAATCATTGGCGAGAAATTGCACTGTTACAGCAGCTCACATCGGAAAAAATTGCACGAAGCGCTCGCAATTAAGTTATAAAATGAGAAAATGGAAAACAATTGTCCCCATACAATATTGTCTAAAAGTTCAAAAAACAAGGAAATGGCAATTCAAATAAAATAATAAACCTAAGAACACAATAAACCAGTAAATCTCTGCATCAACAATTTGAAATGGAAAGCAGGTAATGTATGCATACTGTATATACACTCACTTAGCACTTCATTAGCAACACTATAATTATACTCGGGAGCGGCCTCCCTTTGCTCTCAAAACCGCCTCAATTCTTCTTGGCATGGATTCCACAAGATGTTGGAAACATTCCTTTAAGATTCTGGTCCATGTTGACATGATTGCATCATGCAATCAGCTGCACATTCATGCTGCAAATCTCCCGTTCTATCACATCCCAAAGGTGTTCTGTTGGATCCAGTGACTGGGAAGGTTCTGAAGAACATTGAACTCGTCATCATCGCCATGTTCATTAAACCAGTTTGAGACGACTTTGCTTCGTGACATGGTGCATTATCATGTTGTAAGTAACCGAAGATGGGTAAACCGTGGCCATGAAGGGATGCACTTGGTCAGCAACAATACTCAAATAGGCTGTGGCATTAAAGTGATTGATTGATTGGTATTAATGTGTGTAAATGGTTAATGGTGTGTGTAGAAATTCCCCACAGCATTCCACATCATTCATGCTGTTGGCGCCAAATTCTGATTCTACCATCTATGAGACCGGGCTATGTTTTTCCAGTCTTCAACTATCCAGTTTTGGTGAGCCTGTGCCCACTCAGCTTCCTGTTCTTGGCTGACAGAAGTGGAACCCCACATGGTCTTCTGCTGGTGTAGCCCATCCCCCTCGAGGTTCGACGTGCTGTTCTTTCTGAGATGGTTTTCTTCGCACCACAACCGTACAGAGTGGTTATTTGAGTCTCCGTAGCCTTTCTGTCAGCTTGAACCAGCCTGGCCGTTCTCAGTTGACCTCTCTCAACAACAAGGCATTTCTGTCTGCAGAACTGCCACTCACTGGATGTTTTTTTGTTTATTGCACCATTGTGAGTCAACTCTAGAGCAGTGATTGTCAACTAACGGCAAATGTGAGGAGGAAAAGAAGGTGTCCGGTATTTAGGATATTAAGCATTTTTTTTCTCTCTATATTGAAGCAACCCTAAAAACAAGTGAGATGGAAATAATTTTATTCTGAATGATTTACTGACCCCAAATATGTGTATTCTACCCATGGGCTCTAAAGAAGCTTATTATTAGCGAGTAGCCTACACAACCCGATGCAGGAGTCAGGTCACTCATAAAGCTATGCCTGCGTCGTTGGTTCCACTGAATAGCTGTAGCCTTGGATAGGTGAACCTGAAATGAATTCCTGTCTTATCATATTCTTCATGCAAGAATGGGGACGGACTCAAAGCTCTCATTTAACATTGTGATTTTTTTTGTTCACATGCCGTTATTTAACATTTAGTTTTTTCACATGCTGTTATTTAAGATTTACTTTTTTTTTCACATGCTCTTATTAAACATTTTGCTTTTTTTCACATGCACAATAACGGTGACTCATAACAACAAACAAAACTTCAAAACAATTTTTTTTTTAATTAACATCGCATTAAAATACAAAAGAGCGTGGCAAATACCAGCCTTGTGTGACAAGAGAAAATAGATTTAAATAAAAAATAAAACAGACAGGCCTTGGTTGCCAGAAATGTCGCTCTGTACATCAAATAAAACGTTAAGTAGACCATGTCATTTAACAATGAATCCCATGAATAAAATCCTGAGGTTGAAATACTCACATCTGGTTAATGGAAGAAATCACATTTTCCCTCTGACACCAAGTTCTTAACATCTGGCTTGACGGCTGTTGGCTTTTGACTTATTCACAAGCAGTCCTCCAAAGATTGGTTTGACAGTCGGTTCCTCTTATGCATATTCACAGATTCGTACGTATAGGTTGACCCGAACATGGTGAGCACATACATAGCCAACGTCGTCAGTGAGCCATCATCTTGGGGACAAGATACCCAAAAAGTTTCTCAAGCTTTCAGCACCACGGAGAGCAGCTTTCATTTCGCTGGAGGCCTGGATGTCAACTAGTTCACTTTGAATCGCTGCTTCGTCACACAGCATCACATTCTTCACATTAGCAAAGAATTCACCGCCTGGGCTGATTGTGAATGGGTCACGCACAAATCCAATGACATCTCTGGAAATGGCAAAGTCATCAAATCTGGCAGAGAAATTCTCCCTCAGCTGTGTGATGAATTTCTTTATATTCTTTATGGCGTTGCTCACACCCAGTCTTGTGTGTGTTGAAGTGCAGCAGCCTCCATGATAACAAATCTGCGTGTAATAGACCAAGTTTGTTCCCAAAGTTATCAAGCTTTTCCACTGTATCCACCACCGATTTTTCTTTCCCCTTGTAGTTGCAGGTTGAGTGCATTCAAATGGGAAAATATGTCTGCAAAAAATGCAGCGTTGCACATGTGTTCTCTGTCTTGTGGTGATGTACGGGTGGTCAGCTGCTCCTTTTGATTTACTTCGCCTCAAAAAATCCACAACTTGGTCCCTGAGCTCAGTGAAGCGCTCCAAGGCTTTGCCCTTACTCAGCCAGTGAACGTCATTATGGAGTAAGAGGTTATTGTGAGTAACTTGAGAGCACAATTGTGGAACAGGCGATGCTGCGTACTTGAATTCCCTCTGATGAAGTTAATTATCTGCATTGTTTTGCATAACCTCTTTCAGATCTCCACTTAGTTGGGGCACACAGCACGCTTTTTTTTCTGAATGATAAGCCATGCTTTTTAAATAGCTCCTCCAATTTTCCAAAGATAATGTCACCAGTGGTATTACCTTCCTGCGGAATCAAAGCCAGTTGGTCTTTTTAAAAATCTTTTCTGTCAAAATATCTGACAAAAACACACACCTAGGAAATGTGAGTGTCGTCAATAGCCTCCTTGACCCCATTAATTACACGTCGCTGGATGTCCTCTGCCAAGACGTGGAGACGTTGGTTGGTACTTGAAGCAGACAGAGGGATTTGCTTAACAGATCCAATATTCTGTACATACTGTAGATTTGTCGATGGCAAATTCCACCAAAACCAATGCACTCCTTAAAAACCTCATGCATGGAGGTATCCAGCTTTCAAGGTGGCAATTTTTCCGTGACGGGTCTCTGACTTCTCGGGATATGAGTCTTTGAAAGTTGCATGCCTTGTGTCATGGTGATGCCTAAGATTGTATTATTTTGCAACAGCCACAGTTTAATTGCAAATGAGGCGTACCGATTTAGGATTACTGAAAGTTGGCAGGATGAATGCCTGCTTATCAGTCCATTCTTCATTAAAGCTACGATTTTCCACATCAAGTTTCCGCTTTAGGCTCTTTGAGATTGACGTTTTTTGCTTGCCTGACAAATAATTCAAATGTAGCTTCTTCCTCTAAGTGTTTTCCCCCAATCAGCACACTGCATAATAGCGTCAAATAGCATCATTGATGGAGAAATGACAGCTCCCCAAAAGTGAAGGGCCCTGGTGGCTGGCTGCAGTATACAGTAGGTGGTAGGAGTCTGTTCACATTGATATATGCTAATAAAATTAACATTCATTTTGTAAGAAAGTGGAAAATATTCAACAATAATAGGCTAATGAGGCCTACATACATTTGTTTATTTATTTATTTTGAAAGGCCCGGCACCCATTGTGTCTGCTTCGAAAAATTTGAAATTGATGACCCCTCTAGAGACTGTTGTGGGTGAAAATCCCAGGAGATCCGCAGTAACAGAAATACTCAAACCAGCCCGCCTGGCACCAGTGATCATGCCACGGTCGAAAACACTGAGATTAAATTTTTCCCCCATTCTGATGGTTGGAACGAGCTGCCAAAAATGACCAGAGCGGGGACCTCCCTCTCTGTCTTTAAGAAGCACCTGAAGACCCAGCTCTTCAGTGAGTACCTCCTGTCCTAATCTACAATTACTTTGCACCACCTTGCAGTATTTATTGTTACACCAATGTTGTTGTTACACTAATCTCTGTCGCAATGTAGCTGAATGTTATTCTCCCTTGTAAGTCGCTTTGGATAAAAGCGTCTGCCAAATGACTAAATGTAATGAAATGTAATGTATTGTTGATGTGAACATTAACTGAAGCGGCTGACACGTATCGCATGATTTTATGCATTGCACTGCTGACACATGAATGGCTGATTAGATAATTGCATGAATACTTAGGTGTATAGGTGTTCCTCATAGATTTCTCAGTGATTGTACATAAACTGTTTATACATGTATGCATAGAGAGATTATTTATATGGTTTGTTTATTTTAATTGTATACTGCCATCCTATCTATTTAAAAAATACGTATATCTTTTAAAATATGTCCGTAGGGTTTCGATGGTGATACTGTATCCCTCACAATCAGGATGACGGCTAGCAGGATTGAAATGTACGGGGTGACTGAGAAATGAGCCAGCAAGCAGGGGTTCTTTTATATAACTCTATCTTTAACTGAAAATGCCAAAACACACAAACAGGTTCACAGATTCACAACAGCAGCATGCATATACAAACTTGACCCCCCCTCTCTCTCGCTTCCCACACTGCTTTCCCAGCCCAGATCCCTGCCAACACCATGAGTGGGGCACCCCGACTTCACCGAACCACACGTGACAAACATTACAACATTTACATCTTCACAATTCCTTTGACTATTGGACCCAATACAGGTAAAACAGAACACACAAACAAACAAAGAATTCCCCAACAAAAGCCAAATCCAACAAAAAACCCTCCACCAACCGTCCTCTTTTTCTTCCCAACTTGGTCCAACCTAAGAGGATGATTGATGAGAGTGATTTGCAGAGGTTCCAGAATAAAAGCACGCAATAACAAAATAAAATTCTTGTATGTGTTATAGTCAATATTGTGTATTGTTACCCTAGTGAGGGGGTGACCTCCAGCTCCCTCACAATGTATTTTTCTGTACGAGTACTGTATGTACACGGGGCTTTAAACAGAGTCGATATTTTGTGTATTCTATACATATACTGTTTATTCTGTGTATAGCTTCTTTTTTATTCTAAAGGTTTCTCTGGACTGCAAATGCGCCAACCCTTACCACCCCACTTACCAGAATCATAGCTGGGGTCACACATCCAACATCACATCACGACAAACCTCTCTGGGTGTTTCCGCCAAAGTTCAGAGTTTTAATGCTTTTCTCTCAGCCCATTGTCGATATGCTGCGGCGTTGGGGATCCAACACCGGTCCTTTCTGTCTGCCGAGATTAGGAGATTTGATTTGGCTTTTAGCGGAACCGTCCTTTTGTGTTCGCCTTTGAAGTGATAACACCGCGGTGTGATCTGCACACCTCATGTTGTGAGCATTTCCATTATCATTAAAGCACACTGAAGCACCCATCGTCTATTTGAATCAATATTCAAGAGAAGCCTGCAGTCCTGGAACACGGATGCCCGCTTTACCTCTAATTACCGGACGTGGTTTGTGAACACAGTTTTTAGGAGGTATAATGTGAGGGGCGGATAGATGAAAAGTAAAAGTGGAAATCCATAAGATTGTCTGGGATGGGTGGATTATACTAGTCCCAGAATTCCATTCAAAACTGCCACTTTTTTCATTCAACCTCCAGGTTCAGCCTTGTCTTCAGAAGGCGGACCCCGCCACCGACGATGACAACAGC
Source organism: Zeus faber (assembly GCF_960531495.2). Taxonomy (NCBI): domain Eukaryota; kingdom Metazoa; phylum Chordata; class Actinopteri; order Zeiformes; family Zeidae; genus Zeus; species Zeus faber. The sequence continues at coordinate 13,091,297 of NC_137201.1, read as the reverse complement.
ACATAGAGGAGCACATCCGTAATGCAAATATAAAACTAATTTTTTTTTAAAAGCCACTATTTCAGGGACTGCCTCAGCAGTAGATAATGGTCTCTGAAGGCGGCCGTCACCCATCATTACATTGGGACACCAACAGCCATTATGGCATCGAATCAATTTGGCACCAAAGCTGTATTGCCCTTGGAGTGGAAAAAGAAAGAACTCCACTCTGGTGACAAATTCTAGTTGCTCTGATGGAGCCGCCGCTATCTATATACAGTCAAAAGACAGTTACACCCAGTTTGCGATTTTGTGATTTGTGCAGTATCTGGTTTGTGCTTTCCCCGTGTATCGGTTGTGTATTTATGATAATCCATAAGGTAAAGTGTCTGTGCCAACACTAATCTATATGTTGGAATGGAGCCAATCAAGTGAAAAAAAAGAGCCAAATACGAGCATATAAAATAAGTGCCAGTGCTATGTACAACTATCACGGGCACAAAAACGTAAAATAATTCAAAGCAAATAAATCCAAACAATATGGGCATTTGGTCCAGCACATCAGGATCAACCTTAGTGGTGTTGTAGCAAGCGACTGTTCCAAGTCTTGCCCTTTTGTCACCATTCAGGGTAATAGTGCCAGGAATTATATGAGCCTACCAAGAATATTAGCAGCCAAGGAGAAAAGCAGGTGCGCAGTGTGACGTGTCCATGTGACAATGAATCATCTCTGAATCAATCTGCCGGATGGTGAAATGCGGAACTGTTGTGATGAACCGATGCATGCATCGTCGCAATCTACAGAAATGTTTTTCCTCCTGCCGGTCACCCCGTCAAGGCTCTGCAGCGTCGGTAAAGCCTCTGACAGTCGCTCTACACTTTTCTTGCTGGCATCGTTCCATCTCGTCCGACCCTATTTGTTTTGTTCCATTGTTTCTGTTTCTGTTTTGTTTTATGCGGCTGATAAGACAGAGAGGTAATAAATGTTTCAGAGGGAAAACATAGGGAGCAAACATGGAAAAAATGGCAAACAGAGACAACACTGTAAATAATGTATACTGTAAATATGCCTGTTATGAGGTTTATACTCTAGAGCATTATGAATATTGTATTACAATATTTATCATGACAGCATCAGACCAATATCTGCATAAAATATACATGTGAGATTTTGCAGTCTGTGAGAACTTAATAAGGGTGAAATTTCAGAGATGCTGCACTGCCCTCAGTTGTTCATTAGTAACCAGTAGAATATTCCCTCGGTGGTCCCGACATTTTGCAAGCCAGTGACAAGAAATTGTGATTGAAGGGAAATTTTCAGAACACCGTCATTACAGTTTGCAGCACATGGCAAATGGACTATTTTTTCTGGGAAATGACCATGTCTTCAGAAATAACTAAATTGTCCTTCACCAACCAGCACTATAACTAGCATAAGTGCTTATCACGTAAATCAGATAATATTAGTAATAATATTATATTTATAATAATTTATAATAATATTTTTTTCTTTCAATTAGGAAACTGAGGAACAAAAATACATCTCAAAGGGGGGGGGGGGGGGGGGGGGGGGAGTCACAGTCATTGTGTGGCCACTACACTGAGCCTGTGGCCCTACCAAATGGTTGTGCTCCTATAACAACTGCATAGAGTGCTTATGCATCTGACGATCTTAGCTCCCCAATTGTTTATTTGTGATCCGACTTAGAATGATGGCTCTGCAATGCTGTCATGATTATGAGAGTTGTAAAGATAATCGATTGCAAAGAAAGGGTGTTGGTTATGCAGCCCTCCCCAAACACTAAAACGACTTTGGATGACACCGAAGCAATTTGTGTGTACGGATGTATTATTGAATGTGTGTTTGCATGTGTGTTTAGGCATTCAAGAATGTGTGTGTATGTGTGTGTGTGTGTGTGCCTGCATGCGTGCGTGTGTGTGTGTGTGTGTGTGTGTGTGTGTGTGTTTGTGTGTGTGGGTATTCACAAACGTGTGTTTGTGTGTGTGTGTGTATAGGCATTAACAAATGTGTGTTTGAGAGTGTTTGAGTGTATTCACCAATGTGTGTTTGTGTGTGTGTGTGTGCTCGGGCATTCGCAAATGTGTGCTTGAGAGCGTGTTTGTGTGTGTGTGCGGGGAAATCATGACTCATGTGTGTTCGGTGTTTTGGTGTTTATGCCTCATTAAGGCGACAGAGAGTGTAACAAGAGGAAGAACCGCACAGTCGGAGGAGGTTGAAAAGGACAAAGAGACAAACTTGTTCAGTCCTTTCTCCCGCCGATAGAGTTCGGCCACCTCATTAGCCAAAAAAAGAGCTTTGACGTGGATTGAAGGAGGAGATGGACAGCGTCTAGAAGCGGAGCAAGACTTCCATCCGAGCGAGGGTCGAGGTTCAGGGTTTAATGGATGGAGGAGGATCTGGTGGAGGACAGATTGGAGTGGCGCAGTCATCACGCTCCATCGCTTCCCATTCTCGTACCTTTTTACTGCCCTGGTGCACCACCCGCAAAACATGCTGTGCTTCTTGTGGAGACGTGAGGGCACGAAGAACTGACGGACGGACGGATGGGATGAAAAGTTTGTCTCTTTTCGGTTATTTGCGAGTGACTCAGTCAAATGATTTGCTACATTTTCCGACTCTTTGTCCGTTTGATTAAATCGGTGTAACGATCCCAGGAGGGTCCCTTCGGCTCTGAGTCATGCATGGAATTCTGACAAGAACTTAATTCTCTGAAAATATTTGTTTAGTTGGAATGCAAAGTGTAAGTCAGTCACATTAAATACGAATTATGCTGAATGCCTAAATAATTTTTTCACATGAATTCCCGGCAAATCCTCTATAATTATTTGCTGTTTGCGAGTGGAACATTCCCCACTCACGCGCTGCGGTGCGGGGATTACGACTCAAAGCTCTCGTTCGCAAACCGGTTCAGGAGTCATCGCCTCGGCTTGAAATGCATGCGTGAGTCATGACTCACCAATCCCTGCTCTTTTCGTTCGAGGGTTGAGAGTCGGTGAGCGCCCGTGTGCCTGGCCCTTGCCGCAGTTACCGAGTCCCGAATGAACAACTCCTTTATCGAAGTAAAAAGATCTGTTCGCTACGCACGAATCGTTTGCTACACATGAATCTTGCATCACTAACGGGATGAAGAGATAGACGTCGCTGTTGAGGGCCAGCCACTCTTGATCAATCCGGGGCATTTGAGTCTGTGTGCGTGTGTGTGAGCGCAGACAAAAATGAGGATCAACAAAATTTGAACAAAATCTGTCAGATCTGAAAAGCAAAACACAGACGGAACCAGTAGAAATAATGTCAGTGATTTCTCTTTCCATAGAAGGCAATTAAAAAATTCTGGCTGCTTTGTTTGGGATGTGCGAAGGATCAGAGAAACGCCGGATTGGGACTGACATGAAGGGTGGCGCAGTTATCGAGGCTGAAAGAAATCGTTGTGAACGGATGTAAAGAAATAACGTGCAAGATATATGTTTTTAACTCAACGCAACAGCTGTACATCTCTTTCTTTTTCTTTTTTTTTTTTTTTTTTCTTCCAGGAATAAGATCCAAATTGAGATCAAAGATGACAGAAAACCTGCAGACATTTTGATCTCTTATACTGGAAGAAAGTATGTCAGTGTTCAGAGATGGGTAACGTGGCCCTGAGAAATGCATTTGAGGAGTGCAGTGGAGTGAGCCTCAAAGTATCGCAATTAAACATCATGCCCCCAGACCTCTCTCAGTGCTGCAGTGTACAACTGTGTATGAATATGAGAGAATCATTAATAACAGACCATCAACCACTGAGCTGCACCGGATTTCCTTTTTAATTTTGAATTGAATTTTGAATCTATTGTGATGCAAGACTCCGTCTTGCTGAGTCTAACTGCTACAAAATACAGTTTCACTTTATACTCACAGTTGATTAACGACAAACTAAAATGCACAGATATAAAACTATAGTATTTCACGTGTGTGAAGAATGAATAGTGTGCTATCGCAACAATTACTATCAAGCAGGCAGAGATCAGTTGGACTGAGCTGAACAATGGAGACAGTTATACCAATCAAAGAACGTCTACTACTGAAATAACGCTGTATTCAAGCGGTAATCATTATTCTGTGAAACAAATCCCATATACTTATTCAGCTCGCACTCTATAAGAAACAGCCATTCAGTATATTGTTTGTGGTTTCCATTGTGGATGCCAGGGTGGATTTCCCGGCATTGAGACTTTTAATGAATGGCGTTGCACACTTCAAAATCACCAGGCCAAGTACAACCAGTGGTCAGAGGTCCCTGAGTGGTAACAGGATAACTACAGGGCACCAAAGGTCAGCGATCAGACGTGACGCATTTTACCTCCCGTGCTTCCTCAGCTTTCTGAGCTGTGGGGGAGGAGTCTTGGCTCCAGGGCTCTTTGGATGGTTGTCATTGTCGCGGGATACCATTTGGTGTAGGCATCCCAGTCATGTCCATCTCAGCTGCGGCTCAGAAACTGTGTGTTGGGACATAGTCCAGCAAAGAGGAGCCCACAGAGGTTGTGAGGCATTGCACTATGTACTGTATATGCAGATGCCAGTTTATAACAGAATGGATTCAACTTCTGGACTTGCGCATCCGATAAAGTAGTGGCGATGGTAGGTGGTGGTAGCATTGATACAGCGAAGGCAAAGGGAGCGTTTAAGCTTTGTCTCTCTTTAGGTTATGACACATCATCTACGCCGGCTCCGATAAAAAAAACGATGTGAGGACGAACGCCTTGCAATTTGGCTCAGCGGCTTTTGTTCTTTTCAGCTGGAGCAAGGAGGAATAAGCTGCAGAGGGAAGAATTACGGTAGTAATTGCAGATCAGGGGAGGGGGAGAGGGAAGGAAAGGAAAGGAGGAAGAGATGGAACAAAATGTGTAAACACTGTTGATAAAAATACTTAATGAGCACAGGGTATAAAGAAGGAGTGACTCATAGATACAAGAGAGAAGGCGCGTGTCTGCCTGGTAACATTCTATAAAGAGGGTTTGTCTTGACAGCCCCCTAGTTGATACCTCCCCCTGGTTCTCCTCTCGAACGTGATGGTCAGTCAGCAAGGCCGGTCAGGGGGACCCGACCAGCGAGACCAAACCAGTCGTCTCATCCCTATTTCAACCAGTAACATCCGGTTCTGGCTGCGGATCTCGTTCATCCTTTTCAGAGAGAGAGACAGAGAGACAGAGAGAGAGAGAAGGGAGAGGAAGATGGAGTAGAATCAGCTCGGTCTCATGAGAACCATGTCAGGATGTGACACTTGTTGCCAAAAACAATGTTATTCGTCAACATCTTCGCAAATTGATATTTTTAGGTCGACGTAATGATGACGATGACTTTGATGAGGGAATCCATGGTGACGTCCAAAGAACATCAAACAGTAAAAATAAAAATGATACTATTGAATAGGTACTAGTATTCAATTAAAAGTAGACTAGTACAATTTAAATAGTTACTAGTAACAATGGGAATAGATACAGTAGTCAGGGGCAAATGTTTGTATAGTGTGATGAGGACCTATAATTAATATTCATAGTTCAGTTTCCTTTGGGCGCCACCCATTTTGTAATAAAAATAGGAAAATTAAAAGTCTGTTTCTTGCTCGCCTAGCCCACATCAACATCACTTACACAACATCACATGGGGTTTCCTCCACCTCCCGTCAGTAAGGACCCCCACCAAAAACATGCACCCATCATTGTCTGACCAGCAATGGACAATTATCACCTGGCGCGTCCACGAATGCTGCCCACTGCTCCTGGCTGTGCCCCCGGAGGAAGGACAAGCCAGGATGGGTCAAATGCAGAGAATCCATTTCACCGGCCACCATCAAAAGCATGTGCATGTGTGTGTGTGTGCGTGCAAGCCTGTGTTGTAGTGTGGTGTGTTGCGTGACTAATAAAGACTGTTTCTTTCTCTTCTTCTTCTTCTTAGCCATGAAAGTTCCAAGCTGACTGATTCACAGTCCCTGCGATCACTGTAGCTTTGATGGGTCATCTCGTCTGGGCCGCGAAAAAAGGTCCCGGATCCTCCTGTATTGTTGGGTTCTGGAACAGCGAGATACGGCGAATGAGGTTCGGCTGGAGCTGTGATGCCTCGTCTAAAATTGTCAGCTTTACTGGAGGCGCGTGGCCACACAAGCCCAGGGAAGGGTATTATTCAAATGCGTGTTCGTATCAAGGATTGGTGGAGGGTCAAATCAAAGGCCTACTCCGCACCGGAGGGGGTAGAAGTAGGGAGGCTTTCAAGGTAGAAGCGTGGACCTGAGGTCGTCGCGCTCGTTGTGTTTGTCCTTTCTGGAGAGGGCGGAACTGGAAATGACCACCTTCGCCAGCCATTGGTTGGGGAGTTCTCAAGAGGTTTTGCGTCAGTTTGTCGTCGAGGCTGGGCGTTCCTCTTTCTCATGATGTGTTTAAAATCCTGTCTCTAATCGAAATGTTACAACCCATCTCATTCAATGACTCAACCAGTATCACATTTGTGCTTGTCAAATAAATCTTGAAATAAAAGAAGGTAAAACACGTAAATTAATCTTTTAAATGCAAGAGAGAACATTACCCTTGTAAATCATTCTTTGGAATACAAGAAAATAAACCCACACACCTGAATAATAAGTCTTGAATTAAGGAAGACAAACCCACACACTAATAATAGTAAATCTTGAAATTAAGGAGAGGAACAGATTAGAATCAAGGTTTGGGGCAACACCATCAGTGGCGGCTAGGGGGGTGTCCAAGTTTAGCAAATGGAAGGACAGTTTAAACACATTTTATCCTAACTTTGTCGTATGCATCTCCCAGAGTTGGGAGTGATGTTGTTCACATAAGAGCAATGTTACAGTGGTTTTACCTTAATTTAGATACAATTTCAGACAGATTCTAGTCCCAAGGGGCAAAGGTTTGCAGAACGCAACTGAATCGTCTCCAGTCAATAGGCTGCCATTTGGCAGGGTTCATTCATTTTCCTGTCACAGCCTCCACCTATTCTCCCTTCACCCTGTAGGGAACTGATATGGGAATCCACAATCCTCATCATTACCTTGATGAAATAATATTACATGATTGACCTGTTATGTTCGTCAGTATAAAGACGTAATATAATATTAGATTCTCCTCATTATTTGATGTTTATCTGTTTGTTTCACGAGTGTCAATACGTGCTGTCTATCAAGAGACTAAGTAGAGGAAAGTCGGGAGACAGAGAGAATTTAAGCCAGATAGGCGTAGCTATTTAACTCAAATACCATTCATACATTTTGACACAGATAATAATAGGTTTTGTGGAGAGTGACAGATAAAAGACATTGTTAAACAAGAAAGTGTGACAGCACAGCCCCCAGGCAGATCTGGAAGAAATAGCCGAAAAATAAGAAATAGAAGGGACTGCAAGGGGCTGCATATTTCTTAACTACAGTGTAATGATGATTGTTAATTTACTTAGTTTTAGTCTTCAGTTTGTCATATATATGGATATTTACGCCTTAGTATGTATGCGGTCTCCCAGGTACGACACACCACGCTCACGAACCTGGATGGAGCTTGGACTGAACACCCTGCGGTCTGCCTGGATCCTGGACTTCCTCTCAGCCAGGCCCCAGGTGGTTAGGGTGGGGAGGCACATGTCCAGCTCCTTCACCCTGAACACAGGATCCCCCCAGGGCTGCGTCCTCAGCCCCCTACTGTACTCCCTGTACACACATGACTGTGTGTGATGATCTATCACTCTGGTGCCAGGACAACAGCCTCCACCTGAACGTCAGCAAAATGAAGGAGCTGATTGTGGACTTAAGGAGAGGATTACAACCAAGGACGGACGCGCCGTTGGTGATTGTTGGGGCTTCTGTTGACAGGGTGAGCAGCTTCAATTACCTGGGAGTCCACATCACAAGGACTTAACATGGACTTTACAAACAGGAGAGGCAGCGTCTTCACCACCTCAGGCAGCTAAAGAAATTATGGATCTCGGTGAGGATCCTTAAGTCCTTCTACTCTGGATCAGTGGAGAGCATCCTGACAGGCAACATCACTGCCTGGTTTGGGAACTGTACAGCTCAGGACAGGCGGACCCCGCAGAGGGTGGTGCGTTCAGCTGAACGTACCACTGGAACTACCCTCCACTCCCTGCAGGACTTATACACCAGGAGGTGTAGTAGCAGAGCCCATAGAATCATGAAGGATCCTCATCACCCCAACAACAGACTGTTCCGGCTGCTGCGGTCGGGCAAGCGGCTCCGCAGTCACACAGCGAGAACAGAGAGACAGAGAGTTTCTTCCCGCAAGCCATAAGGACTGTCAATGCCGACCTCACCAGGGGTCCTAACAAAAAGCGCTGAGACACTCACACAGGCCCTGCTGCCTTACTGTACTGTATGTAGTATACTGTACTACATACTGTATCACTGTTCTGGGTTACTGCATAATGCGTGTATTGCTGTTCTGTTCGGTGTTACTGTATTGCTGTGTCATACTGTTGTATACTGTACTGTATATCTCCATACTCACTTTATTCACATGCACTTTACTACACATATCTGTATATACGAATGGCCTATCCCATATACATAACTCTATTCCCTTCTATTTTATACCCCCACTTTGTATTTTCTTTTTGAGTCTTATTTTGTTATTTTATTCTATTCACTAACTGCATTACGTTTTAGGAATCAGTTAGTTTCAGTTAGTTGCTAGGTAGGAATTAGGTTAGCTATTATGTTCGGTTTAGTAACTATTGGGCATAATCTCCGGGTGCGTTTCAAAGACATTTCACTGCATATGTGTATGAACGTATGTATATGTATGTGACAAATAAACCTTTTGAATCTCTTGAATCTCTTGAATCTCTTGAATCTCTAGAATGTATCATTTTAAGAGTTATGCATGATTGGGAAAATGAAAATAACTTTCATTAATCGAAATAGTTTTTGATGAGATTCTTGAATTTGAAATAGACTTTATCTGTTCGTTTGTTTTTTTCTTTAATTAAAAGCCTGTCATTGGCACAGTTACACCGAACAGCTGCCTATTTTGGCCTCTTGCCAGACCGGCGTGTGCTACCTGAGGTGGTGTTGGAGTGATTACACCCTTCATTTCTGCCTATTCCATCGCTTTCCCCATTTCCACTAAACAGAAGAAAGAACCATTTCAACCCAACTCTCCCTGTTTCCCTGCAACGACAACCCAGTGAAACACAGCAATGGGTCACAATGACCCATCCTTTCACCTTTTATGCTTTCATGAATACTACTGCACAGGATTCTTTCTCTACTTCCAGACACATTTTTTTCCACAGTTGTTTTTCGCTTCAAGTGTAAATGAGGCTCTGACCGTGAAGTTGCAAGTCTGTTCTGGATGCTTAATGTGAGAATTGGTATGCACAATGGAGACATTCATGTTTGTGTGGGCGTGAACAGATACGTGCATTTGTGTACATGCATCTCTGCATGTTCTTCAGGATGGCACATAAATGGCTCATTAGCCATTATCCAGTACACGTTCTGCTTTGGCAGATATGTCGGCAGTGCGTCATCTGTGAGGCAGCATGGTGCCTATTTGATAAACTATTCTCTTCATTAATTATCTATCTATAAGGAAAAAGGTGAGAGAAAAAAAGGAGATAAAGAAAATGATCAGTCATGCGACCGGATCAAAAAAAGTGATAATTAATGATTAGTGATAATCCGGCGGGTTATCTCCCAAACAGGAGCCTTTCTGTGTGGAGTTTGCATGTTCTCCCCGTGTTCACATGGGGTTTCCTCCACCTCACGTCAGTAAGGACCCCCACCAAAAACATGCACCCATCATCGTCTGACCAGCGATGGACACTTATCACCTGGTCCCCGGGCGCGTCCACGTACGCTGCCCACTGCTCCTGGCTGTGCCCCCGGAGGAAGGACAAGCCAGGATGGGTCAAAAGCAGAGGAGCCATTTCACCGGCCACCATCAAGCATGTGCATGTGTGTGTGTGTGTGTGTGCGCAAGCATGTGTTGTGGAGTGTCGTGTGACGATTAAAGACTGTTTCTTCTTCTTCTTCTTTCTTCTAATTATAAGAAGCTAGGAAATGGTTGGGCTCTACTCTTCCATCCATTTTGCCTTTTTTTTTTTTTCTTTTTTGTACCTGATTATACAGTTATTTTTGTCATTTAGTGCCTTTGGATATTTGTATTATTCTTTTTTTTTGTATTCTTTATTAATCCACCTGGGAGAAGTTAGTTGCATTTCACCCATCCTAGTATCCTATGTATAAAGGAGCAGTGGGCTGCTCCTCTGATTATTAACCCAACATGCAACTGGAAGAAAGACATCTGTAGAGCTCTGCCCACATAGAAGTTGAAAACCCAGGTATCGGCGGTCAAAATTCCCTGAAAATTCCCTGGATTCCCCTCGGGGGTGAATAAAGTCTTATCTGATCATATGTTAAAAAGCACCACCTTTTGTGCTGTATAGGGCAAGAACTGACTGCAAGTGTTTTTGTACTGCAAAGAAAACGATTCCAGAGAAGGCAATAGAAAGGTAGGGATAAAATCAGCAAATCTCTCTAATGGAAGTGTTGTTGAAGGTGAGGATCCTACAGACCTTTGAATGAGCCATCAAATCAGCAATTTCATAAAAGGGGGTCCCAGGATGTAAAATAAAAAAACACAGACATCTCAGTCCCTAAACATTGATGCTTGGATGTCTGAAGATAAGTAAGGGTAAGTATGGGAGTAAATTACGGGGGTCCGGACCCCCCCTTCCTGGGAGTTGTCCCTCTCTATTGTTGTCTTTTATTAAATAATATAATAATATGTGCTAATTATAGACGCAAAACAATGCTACAGGATGAGTGTGACATCTCCTCTCCGCCCCTCTCCGCCTCCACCAGCTTGCGCCGCTTCTCCAGATTTCCAACCATTTCTCCAAACAAAACAAAAAAAACCTTTGTTTTTATCTTAGATCATATATTTCTGTTCCTTAGTTTCCTAATTGAAAAAAAAAAAATGCACCCTGCAATATGTGCCCCCCCCCCACACACGCACATACACTTTTCAAACTAAATTTACGCCCTTGCTGTAAACATCGACTGACTCGGCTCGAACGCTAATTTGGTTCAGAGGAAATTAGCTGCAATAAGCATGTTTTTAATTAGTCACTCAAAATGCACATTCATAATAAGACGGTAACGATGATACAAAGGCAATTTTTGTGAGTGTCGTTTCGCTGTGTCCGTGCTCTCCACTTCCCTTCACCTTCTGGAAAGGCGGTGCCCGGGCCCCCACTCGGAATTCGGAAAGGGGAAGTGGTGGAGGCAGATTTATCACACCAAGCCAGGACCCTGGAAACAAAAATGATCTCACACAATGTAAACACCGCATCCCCCCCATGCAGCTAATGGTGGCCTTTCATCATGGTCATATTTAGTTAAAACAGAGCAAGTCCTGACGGACCCCCCCCCCCCCCGCCCCCATTCCGGGTTGCGAAGGATATTGTGCAATCAGCGCCATTGTTCAGCCCTTCTTCAAGTCGCACAAGTAATTAATGCCATGAGGTTAACCGCTAGAACAATGTTCAGGTAATTATAAAAGAAAACCACAAAGGCCTCCCCCGAATCTCTGTAATTAGAATTTATTATTTATTATTTTCTCTTTATTTATTTTTTTTTACCCCCTCCTCTCCTCCCAGTTGTAAAAGGTCAGGGAGAGAGAGAGAGAGAGCGAGAGAGAGAGAGAGAGAGAGAGAGAGAGAGAGAGAGAGAGACATTGAATTCCAACTTTCTGCCACCAAATTACTTTTCAGCCTGCCGATTTGGACTTATTTTGAGTGTGTGTGTGTGTGTGTGTGTGTGTGTGTGTGTGTGTGTGTGTGTGTGTGTGTGTGTGTGTGTGTGTGTGTGCAATCACACTCCTTGGTGCAATGGCAGACAAATGTTGACTGTGCACAACGAACGCGCATCGGTGGGTCGAGGGGTCCGACTTCAATTTGTATTTTGGCGGAAAAAAAAAGGTAAAAAAAAAATTCTTCAAAAAATCAATTAATGTCACGCAGGCCATCCCATCTCCCCCATTAGACGGCAGCTGCACGTCAGGAGAGCCTGTAATTATAGAAGCGGTTAAGTAATGAGATAGAGAGACAGAGAGAGAGAGGGAGGAATATAGAGAGAGAGCTCTTTTTTGGTTTGTGCCTTGGGATCAGTCTCTCGCCACACGTGGAGATAGAAGCTGTAATGTGCTACATGGCCTGCAGGGGCCACTTCTGCCTCCCTGCTAACTGTGACACCATCACTCCTCTGCCGCCAACTCCTCCGCCGCCGCCTCCCCTCCGTCTGACGCTCTGGAGGACACAATATCATGCTCGGTTAACGGGGAGCGCCATTAACGCGTCGGCTGCAAGATTCTCTCTCCCTCATTCCCTCCCTCCCTCCATCTCTCTCTCTCTCTCTCTCTCCCTCTCTCAAATCCAACTTGATTCAATTTGAGACACCCCTGCTTAAAAAGACCTGATAATCTTTTTTTTTCATGTATTTTTTGTGGTCACTGGTTTTTGTCTGAATTGGTTCTCTTTTCATGGTAGAGCAAGGTTTTTTAGGGGCGTTATAATAGACACTAATTAGCCACAGCATTAAAAGCACCACTTATAACCACTAATATTGTGTAGCTCCCCCTCATGCCGCCAAAACAGCTCCGACACGTGGAGGCATGGACTCCACAAGACCTCTGTAGGTGTCCTGTGGTATCTGGCACCAAGAGGTTAGCAGCAGATCCTTTAAGTCCTCTAAGTTGCGAGGTGGGGCCCCCATGGATCGGGCTTGTTGTTCCAGCACATCCCACAGACGCTCGATCTGATCGGACCCGAACCCCGGTCATCCACATGATGGAAAAGAAAAAGGTGATTCATCAGACCAGGCCACCTTCTTCCATTGCTCCATGGTTCAGTTCTGATGCTCACGTGCCCATTGTAGCCGCTTTCGGCGGTGGACAGGGATCAGCGTGGACACTCTGACCGATCTGCGGCTACACAGCCCCATACACAGCAAGCTGTGATGAACTGTGTGTTATGACACCTTTCTAGCATAGCAGCGTTAACCCTTTCAGCAATTTCTGCGACAGTAGCTCTTTTGTGGGATCAGACCAGATGGGCTAGACGTCGCTCCCCACGTGCATCACTGAGCCCATGGGCACACATGACCCTTTCGCCGGTTCACCGGTTGTCCTTCAGTGGCAGAATTTACCATAATGTTGTCAATTAATGTTTAGCAGAACTGTTTTTTGTGGTAATTGCACATGTGCAAAGCAGACTTAGCTCTGCAATCTTGTGGGAGGCTTGAAAAGGCCAAGCTCTTCAATGAACGCCCTCGTGGTGCTCACAGAAGAGGCCATTCTGTTTTTTCGCGCCTCCACATCCGCTCAATGGAAACCAATTGATTATGCCGATGAAGACAACCCTCCAATGGAGAGTTGGTAATTTTAAACAGCAAAAATGGATACATTATCAATATTCCGGTGGTATAAAAGCCTCTTATGTTAACTGACTAACATATGGAAACTAACCAGAGCAAGCTGTCATCTGCCAGCGGTTCAGTTACAGCCGCATCATCTCTGTCGAATGAAAATACTTTAAAGTGGAAATCCATCAGATCATCTGTGTCGTGTGGATTACACTACAAGTCCAAGAATTCCATTCGAAAGCAACAGCAGAGTTGACACCAACAATGGAAGCAGCCTATCTATAGATTGAATGGCTGTTACTTAAAAAAAGTGCCAGCTCAATAAAGTACTTTAGTAAAAGTAATAATAAGTATTTTTTTTCCACAAAATCATGTTAGGATTACCACTTTAACATTAACAGTCAAATATGTTGATGAATCCTGAGCACATTATCTCCATTTTATTTAAGTAACAGTGGGATCTTTGAGGCTCCAGCAACCTACGCTGTTCTTTGTTTGCAATAACAGTTAATGATGTCTGCAACTGCGTCCGCCACTGTTTTCCTCCCAACATTTAATGATAGGTGTTTTCTAATTGATCATTTGCACTTGCCTGGCATCCTGCTGCGCTGGCTTTTGCCACTGCTTTGATGGTCTTCAGAGGAATAACAGCGATAAGGCTAGGACACTGGGCCTTTGAATCACTCCATGTCTTCCGGCAAGTAATCTTCTGGCAAGTTCTCTGTGAAGTTCTCTTCACAGAGGCAGGATGTGTCTTTCAGGACATGAAATGGCAAATCTGATGGACAGAGAACTTTTCAAGTCTGAAGCTGGTTTATCTCTGTTATGTAACGTCTCTCTCTCTGTCTCTGTCTCTCTCTCCCTCTCCCTCTCCCTCTTTCTCTCTCTCTCTCTCTGACGTAACCCAGTATTGGCTTTCACAATTATCATTTCTCCAAACCTGAATTGCGAGTGGATGACATGAGGTAGTTAATACGTCATTGGCAGTAGACTTTTTATGTAATATCCTGCCAAACAAAGGAAAGACCACGGGTACAGTGAGGGATCAATGTCCAGCTTTGCTCTTATCGTCTTGTACCTGTCCCGCGAGGAGAGAGGGTGTGGTTAGGCAGAGTTTGCGTGAGGGATTCTCAACAATCTCAGTTAATGCACCCAGTATTACGATGCTAGGCCTGACCGAGGAAAACAGCAGAGCCATCCATCTTTTCCGGATATCCCTCGAAGAAGTTTACTGCTCAATATGCCAGACAGAGAGTAATGGCACTCATTGTAGCTTGTCTGAGGCCTCTGCCAGAAACATGCAGTACCATGTACTGTCCACTCTTGCTTTTGCATGGATATGTCCCCAGGAGGGTGTTATATCCCAGAAAGAACACACTGGCAATCATATGTAAAGCATAATGACCAACATGATGTAGCTACATTCCATTTTTATGGACAAAGGTGGAGAACAAAAAGACATGGGCCAAGAAGCTAATGTTATTTCAGCAAACCGGAGTATCATTTATATAATGTTTAGTTGGCAAGTAGAACATATAAAAGCAAAGGTTAGACAAAAGCCTGGCTTGTCAACAAGTCAATGCTATATGCAGCTCACTCATAGAAATTGATTATTGTTGCATCTGGCATGACAATTATTATTCCCACTTTGGCAGACAAGGGGGCGTGGTTAATCCACGGTCGACAGGTGACGGTGCTGGCTTCTTCCCGTTGCTGCGCAGCTGTACCGTGTCTGCCTGAGCAGCCTCTTTAGCGCTGGTTGGTCAGACCCAGCTGGGAGAGTTTTGTTATATGTTGTTTGTTTTGCAGTAGGGATCCTCTGGTGCTGGACACTGAAACTCTTGCCAACCAGACCACGGCCGAGGAAACCCGGACTGTGGTTCCTTTTATTTTATTGTCCTCGTTTTGACCCTTTTGGCCTTTTGTTTGCCATTATTAATAAACTCTCACCATGTTGGTGCTTCACTGCCAGAAAGACTCCGTCTCTGTCCCTTAACCCCTACGTGTGGGCACTCCCACACCCACAAAGATGTTTTTTTTCATTAGCCATACTCATTTCACCAGAAAACACAAATGCTTCACTGTGGGACTTAAACCACTTCATTACACCACTTAATTTAACCACTTTATCAAGCATGCAGTGCATATACAGTACAGTATGTGGGGCTTGCATTTCCCCACTCATAGGCCTGGGCCATAGTCATCATCATTGTGGTGTTGTTGCAGTTGTAATAATAACAATACTCATCATTCTCCTCGACACTATAAAGAACTACACAGCAGAGAAAAGTAATGAAAAGTACTTACTGCTTACCTTTCTGTGTATTTGTCCACAAAACAGCCATGAAGCCTCCATCTCTGCCTCCTTGTCCCTACTTTTTGATTCACCTGGGTCCATGGACAGTCCAATGTCAGTTGGTTACCTTGCATATGGAATGGGGTTGAACTGGGTCAGTGGTAGTTCAACCAGCTAAAAAATATTGAGTAGATAGTGGATGTGAGAAGAGATGACCTGAGAAACCCCTCTCCCACTCTGCACTGGAGATTGTGAAAGTGTAAACTGCCGCCAAGAGGTCTTTCAGTCTGGTATCAATCCACCATTTTTTCACGGTAGAGTCTGTATCCTTGAATGGCAGAGGGTCTTCACTTCATCTAACACTTCATACCAATCCATTCTGGCCAGAACAAATTTAAAGACGGCCTTAAATTTTTTAACTGAGACTCTGAAGCAACTGTGAAAAATCACAATCACTAAATGCTTTTAAAAGCGCAAAATTTACCTATTACATCAACAGGAGACCCTTTGGTGTAAATGGTGTTCGCTTGTGTGGAGGCTCGGCGATGAATTGGTGTCCGACATCGCTTGTATCCTGACAACACATGTACAACACATTTAGAAAATACACGTGTTGCTATTCAAATAGCCAGATGAAAGGGGGTTCTGCTTGGGTTCTTGCTATTGTTTTTCATCGGGAAACTAGACCCATTTGATCATGTGGAACCACAACGAAAGGATAGATCCTTGATAGTGGGTTATGGAAACAGAATGACCAGAAGTAACATGAAAAGGAAGAGAGCCTGCACCTCCAATTAACCAACATTATTCTTCTATTAGCTTCTGTAGGTGCCGAGAGAGAAGCTGAAGAGCTCTGATACCTAAAGAGCACTTTCTATTTCTTCAAATGGATGTGGGTAGGAAAGAGAAGTGGGAGATGGAATATAATGAAGGGATGACGGGAGGAAGGAGGGGATATAAATATAATTATGGTGTTCCTTTTACTGATGTTGGTATCCTATACTTGCAATCATGGTTTTGATTTGTGGAGCATTAGATAATCAGATCAATCAATCAATGTAATATTTGTCCATTTGCCAATTACTTTTGATCATGACCATTGACCAGTGTTAGATCGATGGGTAAAATGCTTCTTTCTAAGGCTTTCTGTATAATCTGTGTGTCTGTGGGTTTTCGTTAAACATTTTAAACAGCTCTGAAAGGGATTTAGTACCTTTTAACTTGATATTATTGAACTTTGATTGATCAATTTAGCAGTCAAGATTTACAGTAGTAGATTAAAAAGGGTTAAAAAAAAAAAGGGCTTTTATTCTACTTTAGATGCAAAGATTGCACAGGCACTTAACAACAGAGTAGTTGTTGTTTGGAACCACCTTCCTCAAATACAAGCTGATGCATATTTAAGTTAAAATAAGATAAGATAAAAATTAATATATGAAAATACATTCAAATGATGGCAAAGCTCTGACCATCTCATGAACCTTTAAATGCCATTAATACATTTTGATATTAAATTGAATGTGGTTATTCAATCTTACACACACACACACACACATACACGCACGCACGCACGCACGCACGCACACACACACACACACACACACACACACACACACACACACACACACACACACACACACACACACACACACACACTTATTATGGCAAAGGGAGCTGGATTGTGTGTGTAGTAGTTGAGCGTTAATTATATTTGGATTGATATTCCGATTTAATGAAAGCACTTTGACATTAACCGCGGACAGACACAAAAATGTACAATTTCCCTCGATTGTATTCCACCAAATCACCAATTATAACCAGGAAAGTTGCTATGTGCAAATTGGGGGGATTTTATTTGGGGTTTTTATTCATCGACAGTGCCAGGGCCATGTTTATTAAGTTATTCCTTATGGTGGAGGCGCACATCTGCAGCTGGACCTCCACCAAGTGTCCGTTGTCCCAGGGGGAGAGAGAGGGAGAGAAGGGGGGGAATAGTGATAGGGATAGTGATGATTTCCATTGTTGCTTTGCTCACTTTGGCCTTGGTTAAAATTGTCATTGCATGGCAGCTTCTGTCATCGGAATGCACAGAATCAAAACATGACCTATTCCATTCCCATGAAATATAAAATTAGGTGACCCCTGAAAATGCTGTAATTTGTTTTATTTTCCTCCTGCATGTTTTTTATCCTATGGCCCTGCCAATAGACCATCACTAAATGTAAAACATTGTTTGACAACGGCACTGATTTTCCCACCTCCCAAGTTGAAACTTTCAAACTCTTGTTATAATTGCACTTGGCAAAAAAGAGTGATGTGTGATTATCCACACGTCTACTTGCTGTGGAATATTAAAACGTTTCTTCACATGTTTCTCACTTGTTCTGCCTGTTTCTGTTTCAGCGACTTGGCGGGACTTGATCGCTATTGATAGGTCTAGATACTTTGTCACGGAGATCATTTCTATATGCCACCTCAAGTATTTTGTTTCAGTGGTCTACATTCTACATTCACTTTCTTTCCTTATCTTTCATTGACACTAACTGTAGTCTGGTATTGGTGAGAATCTTCTATTTTAACAATGTTGTTGATGCAGAGCAGCCCCCGCACAGAGTGGGGGATGCTCTGTGGGTGCTCTGCAATCTTGAGGTGGCCTCAGAGACTAGATTCAGAGTCAGGATACAAGAGAATGAAATTTGTCATCTGCATTTGACCCACCCGGTACCCCGGAGCAGTGGGCAGCCACAGTGCAGCACCTGGGGACCGACGCAAGTTTTTTCCCTGGAGTGCCTTGGTCAGGCCCACTAATAGGAGAACCCGGAGGTAACTCATGCACACACGGCGAGAACACGCAAACTCCACACAGAAAGGAGTTGGGGCGGCCGGGATTCAAACCTGGGACCTTCTTGCTGTGAGGCAACAGTGCTAACCACAGCTGCTCTTGGACAAGCTACACTTGGCTAAGTTGGATCTTTATTCGCAAAAGCAAACCCACACGTACACAAGCAAATGTTGTGCAAATGGTTGCAGACAATGATGGGATGTCACAAATAATCCTTGAGTCTTCCCTCCTTCTTTTCCCTCTTTTGTTGAGACTAGATTGACGGCCTCCATAGATTGGGATGTTTTTTGAAGATTACTTAATTCAATGGACTTTGTAGGTTTGACAGAAATGTACACACACCTTGCCTACATAATGACTTCTGGACCTTCAGCTACTTCTCCATAGGGGAAATTAAGAGGATTTCCACATAATCATTTGTGTAAATCACACATTCTGATGCTTTTAACCTTTGTGCATTCCGCAAAATGTGCTCCTCTCCTCCCTGCATTTAAAGCAAACTAAAAAAGGAACAGGCGGAGTTTCAAGTCTGTGTTCAAGTGATTATTAATTCTGTTGGATTTACTTACCTTCTCACACTTGCAGGTGCACAGAAATTTGTCGGATTATAAAGACCAGGCGCAAATTAGGTATATCGAGAGAAGATTGCTAAATCAAGAGTTTGCAAAGTTGGTAATGTGGTCAAAATTTGCAATTATCTCCTTTTGCAAATTCACTCTTGTAATGTAACACTATTGTGATCATCTAGGCTAGACTAGATATTGGGCATGGACATTTCCCTCAGGACTCTCACCCACACGACCGAATCCATCCATTTGACATTGGATCCGTGCAAATAGTTCACAGAATGCAGACTGCTGAAATCAGAGAGTTCCTGGAACAGGATCTGGCACAAATTAAATTGCGATTCTATGACGACATTAGTAATTGTCGATGTAGATCTACTCTGATATGAGTGTCTGTTGGACCAGAGTCAGCTCCCTCTCCAGCTGTGGCAGACCTTTATTTTGGTCAACTTTTCATGTCCCCGCCATATCTTTTCATCAGGTAATCATTTAGTGACACCTTATTCTATTCCTCTCAGATTGCGTTTTATGGCCTTCTCTTCAAATATTTGGGTGTTCCGTTACTTTATTTACTTTATAGCTGCAATTTCACCATCACTGTCTTTAACTTTTCTTTCCGATTCTGAGCTGGTCTAGGCCTCCGTGATTCCAAATTCCACCATTCGACTGTGCCTTTTAAGCTTTGATTCATACACAAAATGCAACTTGAAGACCTTTGCATTTTGCAAACGAGACATTAATTTCATGTATGCCACCCCAGGATTTTGGGAAATTTGTTACTGTATTTATCTCAATCCGATAAATACACTCACTCTCGCATGTCATTTTATACCACCTGCTAGTCGGAGCAGTGGGTTTAAGAACCAAAGACAGATAAACAAGATTCTTTATTCTGGACTGCTCAGATTTAAATCCATCAGCATTAAATATTTGAAGGGTGCAGATAATTAAAAAAATGTCATAATCACTTCCTTGCCAATTGTCAGTTTCTTTATCAAAATAAAGTAAATAAAAAAATTATGGTTTTTCTGTACAATACACATTCAACATCACACAGTAAAAAAAAAAACCACTACACTAAAAATACATTTTAATAAGTACATCCAATTTAATTTTAAAGCATGTAAATCAAACAATTTAATTATTGAAACTTACTGCCACAGTATCTTATATACTTACAGTATATGGAACCTCAAGCCTACAGCAACAGCACATGTCTACCCCAGATCTATAAAGCATCAACTTTGTACACCGATCAGCCACAACATTAAACCCACCTGCCATATATTGTGTCTTGTGCCGCCAATACAGCTCTGACCTGCCTAAACAATGTCTAGGTAGGTGGTGCGTGTCAAAGTAACATCTTCATGAATGCTAGGACCCAAGGTTTCCCAGCAGAATATTGCTCAGAGCATCACACTGCCTCCTCCGGCTTCTTCCAAGTGCATCCTGGTGCCATTTCTTCCCCAGGTAAACCATGCACACACAGCCATCCACATGATGTTAAAGGAAGGTGATTCCTCAGACCAGGCCACCTTCTTTCATTGCTCCACGGTCGAGTTCTGATGCTCACGTACCCATTGTTGGCGCTTTCGGCGGTGGACGGGGATCAGCATGGGCACTCTGATCCGTCTGCAGCTACACAGCCCCATACGCAGCAAGCTGTTCTGATACCTTTCTATCATAGCAGCATTAACTTTTCAGCAATTTGTGCCACAGTAGCTCTTCTGTGGGATGGGACCAGACGGGCTAGACTTCGCTCCCCACGTGCAATGAGCCTGGGGCGTCCATGACCCTGTTGCCGGTTCACCGGTTGTCCTTCCTTGGACCACTTTTTGTAGGTACTAACCACTGTATACTGGGAACACCCCACAAGACTTGCCTTTTTGGAGATGCTCTGACCCAGTCGTGTAGCCATCGCAATTTGGCCCTTGTGAAAGTCGCTGTGTTGTGGTTGTGGCTGACCGGTGTACATTTTACAGATCACTCTTAAACAAAGTACAAGTGCATTGTTAATATATTTTCAGTTAATATTTTAGTTTAATATTCTCCATTAACTCCAGAAACAAGACCCACAGGGCACAAAGGTTTTCTGCATGCTGTTGCAAACCTGCAGGAAGAGGAGGCCGAAGATTTGGCAGTGACTCACAGTGGACGTATGTGGAACATATACTTTCCACTCGGCTATACAAGGGTAAAACCTGTTGCTATTCTGTAATAAACTGATCTCAGCACACCCAGTAATGATGTACTAACACAGTAGCAGGTGGCTAACAGTTGGCTGTTCACATGAATTTAATTATATCACATGTGGCCAAATTTCAATTTATTTGGTGAAACTTGTGAAACCAGCTCACTTTTAAATACAAAGCCTGTAATGTTGTGCTTGTAAATGAATGAACCAGATTATTTGCTTGTGGTTCAGTTTTTGGAATTTTCACAAGTGAAATGGAAAAATGACAAGGTGCGGACAACTCTTAGAAATTCTAATGGATTCTGAGGTCTTTGTGCCATTTCCCAGTGGAATGGCTCTGTTGTCGGGAATAAGTGAGTAATTTTTTTAGGAGTGGTTAAGTGGGGATAGTGGGTTGGGAGAGGGGATAGTGGCGGGACTGGGTTAGGGTGTTCTCTGCAGAAGTGGATGGTGTGCCTGGAATTGCAAGAATTGTGCCACAGTAATGCCACAGGTCATGTCACAGGCTGGCGGTAGGTAAACCACATGGCTGATGTTCAGTTTTTCATCTGCGGTCCAAGTTCAGCGCGTGTAGCATGAAACAGCTTGGATTGCAGCCATCCTTCAGCAACAAAGTCACCGTGAGTCACGTCGGTAAGTGAGCAGGCTGAGGCTGAGAGTGATGGGAGAATAGGGGGAGCGCATTCTGGGACAGGAGAGGCTTTGTGAGTGGAATAATGCTTATCCCATCAGCCCGCCGCCATGATTTGAAAGCAGGCAGAGTGCTGAACCGCTTTCAACCCCACGACCAACTCACCCTCCACCACCTCAACCCCCCTAAGGCTTCTTAAGGCAGGAGAAGTCCTGGCTCCCTTCCCCACCTTAATGGACCGTGATGGCGATGAAAATAAATGCAGGCAAACAGCTTAATCAATACCTGGTCCATGTGAGCCGCATGCACAAACTGGGTCAGGTGGAAAAAAAGAAAGAGAAGTCAATGCATTCTGTTGGGAGTGTGTGTGCGTTGCGTGTGTGTATGAGTGTGTTTACTCATACATTTCCACGCTGTGCGAATGAGCTTGGGTTTGCTGTAGGACACGGACTTGGAGCGATTCCCCTCTCGGTCCCACAGCAGGAGGGCTGAAGGAGGCCATGGTGAGCGATGGGCTAAATCCACGCCTTGGGATGGCCATTGTTACTTGTAAATAAATGTTATTGATTGCTCCCCCTTTTTTTTCATGACACACATACTGAAGCTCTCAAGCTCTTTTCAATGTCATTAACTTCTTAGACTTTCTGTTCGCCTGTCAGACTTTCTTAGGTTTGCTTGAATACCATCTCTTGGCTATTTCTGTCACTGTGTGTTTTTCTGCCCAGTTCTTGCTCTCATTCCCCTTTCTGCATTTTATTTATTCTGAGACCATCTGTGACTAGTTTTTTAGAAATATCTGCCACTCTCTGATAGGTCAATCCTGCCAATATGCTCCGTTCGTCTATCATTCTGCCATGGATCCTCTCCGTTATTCAGAAGTTGATGGTAATTGAATCTGACTTAAGGGTTTCTTATAATTCGGAGAAATACTTTTAGTAATAGTACTAAAGGAATAGCACTTATATTTGAAAGTATATTCTTTGAGTACTTTACTCGCCTTTTCCATTATAACACCAGCTGTAGTCACATGATGGATAAAAAGTAATAAAAAGAAAAAGTGTCAATATACAAAAAATATATATAAAAAAGGGCAATATACAATAAATCTAAAAATAAAGGAAAAAAAAAAGTTAAATCATATAAATATGAAACAATTTGAAATTAATGAATAAGTTACTGTATATTTCTGCCACCCCCTTTACACCTGGCGTTAAAACGCGATCTGTATCCAGATACATTATCGGGATAAGGAAGTACCCATGTAAATGCAAGGTGTAAATGCACACAGAACGCATCGTAATGAGAATGCTATGGGATCTGCCCAACCCCATCTGGAGGTGGTCCGGCTCCCATTGTGATCGGATCTCAGAAAAGCAATCCGTACAGCTTGGCCCCATTCGTGAGCTAAAAATCCGCCCCTTAAGTTGAAAACTTCAACCTCACTCCGCCTCTTCCTGCTCTCCCACCAATCACCAGTCCTTTGGAGCATCCACAGAGAGCGAATTTGATGTTCACAGCGGCTGCTATTTCTGCAAGAAATATTCCTTTTCGTTGCTGTTGTCTTATTGCAGAAAATGTTAAAAAAAACAAAAAACCTGGGGCGCACCATGTTTGTTAACAAGTCCACGATTCTAATTTGCATGCTGAGATCCGATCGCAATGCGGGCAGACTCTAGATAACGAGAATGCTTATTATTATGCCAGTTGCCAAGCTCAAGGCATAAAAAACACTATGATCCCGAGTTCCTGATTTCTTTCCTGATCGACAGCAGAAAGCAGATGTAGAAGAAGTGTTTACACGCGCAGGCTGAGGTTGTTTTCACGCACGAAAATGCATAAGCGCCGAGGCAATCAATCCATAATGTATTCATGAAAGCCTTTTCCTGAGGTAGGCCATGAACTTGATGAAATTTGTTGTTGTCCCGAAAAATATTCACGTCTTTTACTTCTACAGTAACAACCATTAACAATGATGTATTCCACCCGCACAAACTGTCCGCGTCCATTAAGTACATAAATGGCTTGGTCATTATTTATGCTTTGTTTTTCTCTCAAGGGAAGGTTTGTTCTCCTATTGGCTCTAAAAGTCAAATTTCATGCGGACAACATCTGCCTTCAAAATATTATACAGTTCATTTACATCCAGATCATTTTTTTGGCCATTTTGAAGGCCTTCAAAACCAATTAGACAAACTGCACTCATCCCGCCCTCATTTCACTCCCACCTTCAGTGACAATGACTGTTAAAATGAAGTCAGTCAATCCGATGAGTCATGTTTTGTCATCTCTCATGTTCAGTCAAGAGGCATTTTGTGTTTTGATGGGTTAATTATGATAGGTAGCTTATAATTAGTTAATCATGATGGGCAGGTTTTGATGGGTCAATTGTGATTATTATTATATTATTATATTATTATATTGATTATGATTTTTTTTGGACTTCTTCTTCATATACACATTATATGCATTATTATTGTGTATATGAAGAAGAAATCCAAAAAACATCAAAATCAATATAATAATATACTGTAATAATAATCATCATAATAATATATATGTAATATTATACGTATGATTATGATTATGATTATGATATTACCTTTTTTTTTAATTATACATCGGATTTTTCAATGATCAACGATATCAACAATTTGAGAGGTTGACTGATACAAGCGTGTTTTTTTTTTTTGTGTGTGTTGTATTGTTTCATATACCGCAAAGCAGAGGGACCTGCACAAACAGGCCCTCCACTATCGCCGGATAGCCCATTCACAGTTAGAGCAGAACCTGGAGCCGAGTGAAACATAGCAGCGTTCTCGACTGTATGACAAGCAGCACTCTCCAAAATGAAACCAACGAATGGGGTCCTCGGTGTCTGATCCGGCACATGCCGCTGGCCGGCTCCGGAGCTTTCCCTCCTCTCACGCAACTCGCTGAGTGACGGCGCCGCTGTTTGAGCACGCACAACCGCACGCATTCTTGCACACGCACGCTCATTAGCAGCCACCAGCTGACAACGTTTTGCGGTGGCCTCAGTTGTTATCGACAAACCGGCCTGGACAGAGCATCCCCCCCCCCTTGTGAGACGGGAGAGAGTTACCTGAATCAAGGTGCGATGCTCCGGGGAGGCAGCTGCTCATCTACTCCGCAAATTTGTCGTTCAGAGCGGCGGAGGTGGGAATGACCTTATCGAATCAGCCTTATTGAATCAGTGATTTATGGGGCCCATTTCTCCCCTCCCAAAAAAGCTGGTTATCAAGCGAGCGTTATCAGGAGACGTGTAGTGTACCCTCCAAAAACAACAGTTTGGATAGCTTTCACCTTGCATCATGCCCAAAGTCAATACGTTCTTCTAGTCACCTGAAAGGTGTGTGTCTCCGGATCGCGCTCATATGCTCAGTTTCACAAATACTCGAAATTCTAGACGCCATTTGGTCAAGCGGTGGTGAACACCAATGTGAACATGTAAAAATCCTGGTTTTATGAATAAACAAACAAACAAACAAACAAATTAATTAAGCAGATGGTTGAGCACTGAATCATTTAATTACAGTCTTAAATAAAAAATTGTCTGTTAAATGCTAAGGTCCCGCTGTATGTGCACTCGGATTAAAACTGTAAATAACTGGCTGGAACACGGTAGCTCTCAATCCATTATTCAGAAAGAGACATTTCTTTGCCTGTTCCATATTGAATATACACTGGTGGATAATATTATCACTGTTGTCTCCTCACTCTCAGCCTTTATTTGTCACACATATCATATAAGTACGATGCAGTGAAATGATCAAAGGGAAAATTCCAAAGGATGTGCAAAATAAAGTAGAACGAGTGATAAAAAATAAAAGTATAATATAAATCAGGAAAAACAAAAAAAAAAGTAAAACAAAATATTCATGAAAAATATATGTATGTATACTGTATGAATGTATGTATTTACACTGTGCAGCAGAGTACGTATGCATATTTTTCATAGATTAATAAACGCCACCAATAAACAAGGAAAGGGGAGAATTTGGATGGAATAACCGTTGTTTTTTGTATTTTTCAGGGAAAGGGCGAATGGCGAATTCAATCAAACTAATGTTCGTTGTTTTCCGCAGCATAATGGGTTCATTCTGGATGTGAGTTGAGAAGGATTCCCCCAGAATGCCGTCACCATCACCGTCATGGCTCTGCGCACCAGGAAAGATGTTGCAATTAGACATACACAATTTAAAGTTTCACAAATATAGTCCATAAATAAAATAAAAAGCTGTGTAAGAAGCATCTCCATCACCTTGATTATTTCAGGTGTTTTGCCTTTTTCCCTTGACTGTGTAACGTGACACACAGTGATGAAACAGGCTCAATTAAAAGCATTATGGGTGGCCAGTCTTATTACAATTACCTGTTCTTTTACCGAAAAAGTGACACATTTTGTTATTTCCTTATATAGTTCTGGAGGTTGGAAAATCAGAAATCCTGATGTAGAATAATGCACATGTAACATGGCTAAGGGAAATGAACAGGTGCTCTCCAAGTAGCGCTGCTATTTCATACAGTTTAAAAGTTTATGACGATCCATTAAATATCAAATAAGTTTCATCACATCATCATTGCATTGTTTCTAAACGTAATATATTTCAAAAGAATATAGAGCGGTTCAATGTCTATTCACTTCTATGCTGTATGTGTATGTGTCAATGAAAGACAAACAATGTTACTTCAAAGATTGAAATTCTATTTCTTTATTCTCAGTTTATGTAAAAAAGTGAAGCTGAATCATCAGTGGACATGGCACGTTGCATTGACAGAAATGGAAAATAAACAGAGTAGGAAAGACACTGGATATCTCTGGGGTATCCCTGTGATGGAAAAATGTATTAACTTTAAAAATAAATGCAAAATAAATGAGTGTTAATTCCAGACACTGGTTCAGTCCATTAAAACTGTCCATCAACTATAAAAGCTTTAAAACCATTTCTGGCACTCTGAGATGGGAGTCCGTCATCATGGGAGGGCAGATCGCTCCACCGTGCCAGGATGGTGCTGTTACAGAAGTGGGTGGTGCTTGGCCGGGACCGGGTTGAATTGATAGTACACGGTCTGGAAGGAGAGCCTGGATCATCGCCTGGAAGAAGCATGGTTCACTGTGCCTCAGTGCTCACACTAAGGTTTGGATATGGGAGGTTGGTTGGAAGGCGAGCAGCAAGAGGGAACCAGACCAGACCCGACCTAATCTGTCTGGCTCACGGACCGAGTCCTTGCTCACTTATCCTGTGAATAGAATCCCTGTATTTTTGTACATTTGCCTATTTTTATTTGGTGTATTTCCATTGTTTTTATACATTTGGCTGTTTTTGTTAATTATAAATACAGTATATATATACATATATGTGTGTGTGTGCGTATGTGTGTGTGTTTATTTCTTTTTCTTTTTTCTTTGCAGACTGTCAAGTTTTCTTCACATTTTGTATATATATATATATTTAAACTGTACTGTCAGCAGGCAACACAGGGTATGTGTATGGCATTGCATCCAAGACACTGTTAATCTGCAAATGGAGTTCAAATTCTCAACCTGCAGACAGTTTAAGTGCCTAAACAAGGCAAAGGCGAGTGTATTGCAAAACGGCAAATAAACCTAAGACTCCAAAGGACAAACTTCATGTTTGTATTTTTTACTGCACAAATTATTTTATAAGTTTTTCCAAAAGAAAAAGATGTCTAACCTAAGTGTACTCAGTTAAGAAGAACAACTTGACTCTTTCAGTCGTACACACTACATCCTGTGGGTTTTTACTTCAGGCTATAAAACTTGGTGAGTTAAGTTTACAGAGTTTACAAGATTTGTGATTTTAAGAAAAGATTAAAGATTTGGAAAGGTAATACTTCCATAATCAGCGCACCTTGTAAAACGTTATGAAATAACGTGCAAGACAGCCTCACTCACTGGTTATGGAAAAAATAAAATGTCAAAAGTAAAAGGTTTTTTAACTGGAGTAGGTGCACGTTGGTGGTGCAAGGATATGCACCATGGTTGTTCCATAGCGCAATTTTAATATTTTACTTAAAATTACCTACTTACAGAACTTTGCAAAATGCGATTTAGTAAGTTGCCAAAAGTTACATTTTCAAGGCGGAAAGACAACTTTACTTCTTTAGTCAGTGTTAGTTAATGGCCAAGTGAAGTAGTTTGGTTGGCATTCTGGCAGTAATTCACTTACATAATATTGTCTGTGTTGGAGGACTTCAAAAATATGGCATGACACACACACACACACACACACACACACACACACACACACACACACACACACACACACACACACACACACACACACACATACACACACACTGTGAAGCCTGGTTTATAGTCACTGCAGCCGTAGCATAGTTTAGTGTATGCACCATAAATTATGTCATTGCAAGCACTCCCCCATGACTAAGAGTAGCATCTACTCTAAGATGAAATTGAACAGATACCCGGCGCATATTACTGTACATATTCTGGTTAGAACAGATGGGTCGTGCTGTAAAGTTCATACCAATCAGTTTGCGTATTTATTTGAATGTATTTATTTGCTATTGACTTGATGAAGCATCCTGATCTGAGCAGGGGACTTGCACGTTCTCACTGTGGAGGACTGCAGGGCTTACGTAGAAGGGCATGACACCCGTTCATGTACCTCACTGAACACTTTATTAGGAACACCTGCACACCTACTTATTCATGCAATTATCTAACAGCCAATCATGTGGCAGCAGTGCAATACATAAAATTATGCAGATACGGGTCAGCAGTTTCAGTTAATGTTCACATCAACCATCAGAATAGGGAAAAAATTTGATCTCAACGATCTTGACTGTGGAATGATTATTGGTGCCAGGCGGGCTGGTTTGAGTATTTCTATAACTGCTGATCTGCTGGGATTTTCACGCACAATAGAGACTGTTGCACCATTCAGAGTTACACAGAATGGTGGGAAAACAAAAAACATTCAGTGAGTGACAGTTCTGCAGATGGGAATGCCTTGTTGATGAGAGAGGTCAACAGAGAATGGCCAGACTGGTTCAAGCTGACAGAAAGGCTATGGTAACTCAGATAACCACTCTGTACAATTTTGGTGCGCAGAAAAACGTGTCAGAATGAACAACATCAAATTTCGAGGTGGATGGGCTACAACAGCAGAAGACCATGTGGGGTTCCACTTCTGTCAGCCAAGAACAGGAAGCCAAGGCTGCAGTGGGCACAGGCTCACGAAAGCTGGACAGTTGAAGACTGGAAAAACGTAGCCTGGTCTCGTGAATCTCGATTTCTGCTGAGGCACACAGATGGTAGGATCAGAATTTGGCGACAGCAGCATGAATCCATGGACCCAACCTGCCTTGTGTCAACTGTCCAGGCTGGTGGTGGTGGTGGTGTAATGGTGTGCGGTGTGTTTTCTTGGCACACTTTGGGCCTTTTAATAACCATCAATCACAGCTCGAGTGCCACAGCCAATTTGAGTATTGTTGCTGACCATGTGCATCCCTTCATGGCAACAATTTACCAATCTTCTAATGGCTACTTCCAACATGATAATGCACCATGTCACCATGTCATGTAAAGCAAAAGTCATCTCAAACTGGTTTCATGAACATGACAATGAGTCTAATGTTTTTCAGTGGCCTTCCCAGTCACCGGCTCTGAATCCAATAGAACACCTTTGGAATGTGATAGAACGGGAGATTTGCAGCAGCACGAATGTGCAGCTGATTGTGTGATGCCCCATGCCGTCATGTCAACATGGACCTGAATCTCAAAGGAATGTTTCCAACATCTTGTGGAATCCATGCCAAGATAAATCAAGGCTGTTTTGAGAGCAAATGGAGGCCAGTATTAGGATAGTATTCCTAATAAAATGTTCAGTGAGTGTATAGAGGAATGAAACAAATGGACTGTGTCTGTGTTTTTAATTGGAACTGTGATGGATAGGACCTCATGTTTTTGTACCTTTAATAGTAATAATAATAATAATAACAAGAAGAATAATTACAATAATAATAACAATTAAAGCTGCAAGCAGCGAAGACCGGGTAATCGAAGTGCAAGTGTCGGTGGGACCCAATAAATTGCCCAGGAGAAGTTTGCAAATGTACGGAGCATGAAAATGACCACAAGGCGACAAAAAAGTCACGTAAACTGCGTCTTTTTTTCGAACATGAAATCTAACGCTTTGCCATGCCCAAACTGTGTTACGAAAATACAATCTTTTAATAACTTTTAATCGTGAAGGTCTCTTGTAGACACTTGTCAAGTTTGAACTCAATCTGATAAATCACCTAGAAGGATTCCACGAAAGAACAAAGCATAAAAATGACCAAAAAGTGACTAAAAAGGCACCTTTAATCAAATATGGCTGACTTCTTGTTGGGTGTCGGTCAGCAATATAATTTTTTCCCAAATCTAGTGATGTTAAATATATGTACTGAATTTCATTAGTTTTCGTGGAAAAAAAGTGAATAGGTTTGATTAAAAAAATAATAAAAATAAATAAATAAAAAGAAAAAGGGGCGTGGTCAGCCATTTTGCCACGCCCATGCATGGGACCCATATAATATGAAATGCGACACTGGGACTCACATGTGTGCGAAATGTCGTGAGTTTTCGAGTATCTTAAGGCCCCAAAAAGCCGACGCAATAAGGCTGAATAAGAACAAGAAGAAAAAGAATGAGAGGGTCCATTATTTGTTATTAGCGTTATTTGTTATTAGGGTAACAAATTTTGTGGGCTCGGACTATAATAACAAATATATCTGCAGGCAGCAATACACCAATTACATATTTTTGGAACGTAGCTTCAGTTTGTGCGCTCACTTGTCTTTACTTTAAGCATTATTACCAAAACAAGTTAAAATTTTTCAATTTTCCATTTAACCGCTGATGTCATTTCACGGTTGACACGAGTTTTCTGAATCCTGGTGACATGCACAATTACAAAAACAAGGACACACTTGTTGTGTGCTATTACTTTAACCAAGAAATTTGAACATGGCTGTCTACTGCCTGTATTCCACAGAATCCTTCCTCACGGTGTCTCTGTGGAAGGAAATCTCTCCATGTTTCCAATAACACGGTTCAATTAGAACGGTTTAGGCACTGCATGTCCCTCAGAGACATCAGAGATATCAACAACTTTTTAAACTTTTGAATCGGACACGATTCGGACCCGTTGGTCTGGAGCTGCAAGCGAACTCCATGTGTGAGGACACAAACACGGAAGATGTTTTCAACTCCTGCAGTATGTGTGTTACGACTCGCTCGAATGCCACAAAAATAAGGGAGGCACACAACACCGCATCTAACACCGGGTTCGATGGGAACAGAATGCATTTATTTACAAAAAGGGCAAAAGAGATAAAACATCAAATGAAAAGCCCCGCCAACGTCAAGCAGGTAAAACAATACACACACGCTCTCACACACACATACACACACACACACATACACACACGCTCAGTTTGTAACCACTACAGAGCGATGGAGTCTACCCCACACAGCTCACACGATGCGAATGGGCGTCCGGAGCCACACCCTGCACATATATAATGAATTAGATGACTCCACAAAATCATCTCGCTTCACCCCTAATACAATACTTTTATTTATATCAAAGTGCTACATTAATGTTGAAAAAGGTATAAACGAAAACAAAAAAATTTTAACAATTGCATGCAAAGTGGATAAAAGGCAGCTTAAAAGTGCTTCAAATTCAATTAAATAATAAATCAAATATAAAGTCGGAAAAATAGAAATAGAAAAATAAGAATAAATAGTGCTGCAATTTATATTATAATATTCATTTATATTAAATAAAAATGTTTTCACATATGCTAATCATTTCAGTCTATTTGCATTTTCCGTGGATAAAAGACTCTTCTCCTCCGTCTGTCATCCTCTCAACCCCAATTGAGGGGTCGGTTATAGGATGGCACACCCAGAGCACCGGTTGTTTAAAAATGGCCGTAATTATGGAGAGGAGGAACAGAACAGAGTGGACCTCTGGTTTTGACAGGGGAGGGCCGCTGTAACCTTTACAAAGTTTCACATTTCGTCTTCCTCAAATCGCACTCCGTGCCGGGTAGAAAGAGCCCGCCATCAGCTCTCCCTGTGCGTTCTGGTGAAGCATCCATCTCTTGCATAAAGAAAATGTTTGGGAAGCCGACCTGTCATGGGTAAGCAGCACACATGGCGGAGCTTGTGCTTTACATGTGATCGTGAACCTTCACCTCAAATGTAAAAATATAATAACACGCATAGTGTTATTATAGTCGTTTTGTACTGTATAGTGTCACATGTGAGGAATATGTAAGGAATGGAGAACAAGCTGGCTTCTCCTCCTCCTCTTCTCATGCTTTAAAAAAGCAGGAGCAAAACTGGAGGAAACAGTGCAGAATGGACCATTATGTCCAATGTAACAATGAATTTGCAAGGCAGCATCAGCTGAGGATTCCCATCCCAATTAATTGGGCTCTCAAGTGTCGACGCTATCCATTAGGGCAGAGGATTGCTATTCGATCTCTGGCTCCTTCTAGTTGCATTTCAAAGTGTCAGAAGAATCACTTCATTGATCCCCATTGGGCCATTTGTAGGAGCAGTGGGCAACCACAGCACGGTGCCCACATGGACCAACTCCAGATCTAGAGCCTCAAATTGATCAAGGGCATCGTCAGGAAAGCCAAACCCTTATACACATGTCTTTAGGGTGGAAACAGACTGGTATTTACACTGAGGGACTAAGGAGGGAATGAGCTGCAGGCAGGGGAAAGCAGGTGGAGGGAAGGGAGTGGCAACGAAACAAAAGAGGGTGGGCTGATCTGAAAGGACATGGAGGTTAGTGACATGGCATGAGGAAATGTAACATGAAAATGAAGATAAATACTCGGAGATCAGGGAGGGTTTGTGTTAAAGTTAAACAGCTATAAAAATTTGTTTGTGGACGGACTAATCGTTACAGAGAAAATCGGAGACAAATACTTTAAGTTAATAAAGTATTTCATCTTGTACAAGAGGAGCAGTTTCAGTGTAACAACACAACAGAATGTCACAGAGGAAGTGTTCAGTTCTCACTGGAGGTGAAGGTCAGCAGATGTCGCAACGCCCCTACATAGATCATTGATGGCGTAGTTTTGTTGAGACCGACTATCTGTTGAGGTTCCCTTCCTCCTCTTTACGACACAGAAAGTGATTAGTTTACGTCCTTTTTACGACATGAACTCTACATAGCCTTGGGAAGGATAAACAGAGTACACATACATCGTACAAGGTTTCATGTGAAGGGCACA
Source organism: Zeus faber (assembly GCF_960531495.2). NCBI lineage: Eukaryota > Metazoa > Chordata > Actinopteri > Zeiformes > Zeidae > Zeus > Zeus faber. Next base: position 13,058,040 of record NC_137201.1, on the reverse strand, counting down.
GTACTATATATACATATACAATTCTTATAACATTCCTCCCTGTTTATGCTTATTCTAAGCATAATATTTTAACATTTTATATAGAGTGTGAGAGCGACAGTTCGGGACGCCTTTCCTTCACGAAGAAGTCGTTATCTTTGGGAATTCAAAAATCTCAACTTCAAAATACTTGATAATGAGCAAGCAGGCATCCTTTTACATTGAGAATAATGAATAAGAAAATATCTATGTTTGTGCTGGTTTCATTTAATCAATCCCTGCATCCCAACCTGTTTTCTTTCCAGAAAAAGACTGTCTATTCATAGCTGTATTCCAACTGTTTGACTAAGTACAGCTGGGAGGAGAGGAACCCAGCCACGTGCCTGCTTGCATGCCTCAGCATGGCTCCCTGCAATGAATTAGGTCAGTGGCAGCCTCAGTTCTTGTGCATGGAGCTGAAAACAATTAGTTGCTATTTCGGGGCTTTTGGAGATAATTGTGCTTCGGTGTGAAGTTATGAATGAGTTGACAGGTTGGCGGACTAAATGATGATGAATGGATCGCTGCACTTATCAGAGCGACTCCTCCGACGGACCCGGGGATGATTGGCAGCAAGAAATAAAAGCAGAGACAGTCAATGGCCATTGATTGATTTTGCCGTCTTTTCGCGGCGACAGGGGTCGAGAAAATGGAGGACGGCGAGAGCGGAATAACAAAAATACATCATGGTGCACTCATGGGTTATAAAAATGACAAATCAAGATGCGGCACGGACGTCTTTACCTCTTTCAAATGGATGGAGGAATGAGGCCACCGGGTTGTACGTCAGAAAAAAACCCCTCCCTGACCTCAACAATAAAGAGGATATTTCAGGAAGCTTCCTCAAAAAAAAAAAATTATATTTGAAACGCTAGTACACAGAGAGAGATAGAGAAAAAGAGTCGAAAAGGCTCAAAACCTGAGGAAAGGGCTTCAGTGATTCATTTATTTTTTCAGATATTTGTGAACAGTCAGCGCTCTGGGGAGCCGACTCCTCTTCTGTGGCCTCTGTTCCAACAGGTCTGGATGAAGTCTGAGAATCGAATCTGAACCGCAAAGCCTTTCATCCAGGAGGTCAACCCTGTGGCTGTCAGCCATTTGTTTCCCTTCGTCCCTCTCTCTCTCTCTCTCTCTCTCTCTCCGACTACTTTAAGGATGTATCTTTGAATTGAGCCAAACTGCGCATTACATGGCATTTCCACTGTCACTCATAGTATCAGCATTTTCCTTTCAATGGCTTATATTTTATTTGCATTTTCAGACAACAACAATGATGACATTACAACTTAAGAACAATGGGAAAACAACATCGGAATTTATAAAAAATACAATTGTGTCCATATAAATTGATTTGATATAACATAATTTAAAAAGTAAATAAAAGCCTGCAAAACAAATCTGCTTCATAATTTTTACTCTGGCATGGTGTAATGGAGTGGATTGCAAGAGTGCAATTAACTCACTTGTGTGCTAATGCACCGACACAGCGTAGCCTCTACTAAATTGCATGATTAACCTAATCACAGGATATTGTGGCTCTGAATAGTGCTGGGCCAAACAGCTTGAGAGAGGGAAAAGATAAGAAGCAAATTCTTATCTCAAAGAGTTTGCCAGACTGGATAAACACAAAGCCTCCGCAAGCAAAGTTCAATAATTAGATCAATTAAGCCAGTGGGTAATCAGATGCAGAGAGGAGCGGCTCACAAAGCCCCTTTCAGGATGTGAAATGAAGGGGGGCAAGCCAACCTGCGTCTTGCATTGTGCTGATAGAAGGGCAGTCTAATCTGGATTCATTTGTGGATAACACGTGCGCACACACCTACAGTAAATGAACGCGCACATCCGCATATGCATACTCACGGGCAACAACTACTGTATGTATTGGAAACACTTTCAAAAACAGCACAGCCGTTACTTCCCAAAAAATGTGAACGCTTGGTAATAGCTGCATAATCACAACCAAAGTTCCGACCGCAATTTTTTTCGTCAGGAGACTGACAAACGTCAATTGGCTTTTTTCCTTACTAGATATTTGTTGCTCTTATCAGCTTGTAAATAAAGTCTGTGCTGACCCATCCCTTGATGCTCTTCCTCTTCTCCGCCTCTAACCCTCTTCTAACTTTTCTTTACTTATATTCCTCTGTTAGGATCATGCAGTAAGATTTGTGGGTACTTTTACTAAGGTTCATTTTCTACTGTACATTGGGTTAATTTTTTTGACGACCGTTGCAGACTAGACATGGTGAGCATAGCATTTGACTCCAATCTCTCAAGACCAAAAAACCTATTTATATAAATTGCAGGAACAACTTAAAAGATTTTTGAATTCCAGAGCAATCAAAAAAAGTATTTGTATGCGGAGGCTAACAACCTAGGGGCATTTTGGTTCATGGCATAAATGTGTGCCAATAAGGGTGTACCTGAAGAGTAGACATGGGTTAGGGTTCAAGGAAAGGACATTTTCATTTGAGCCTTGCAACTCCAAATGAGGACAAACACATCACAGCCAGGGAAGGTGGAACTCCAAATAAGGACATATACGTCACAGCCAGGGAAGGTGGAACTCCAAATAAGGTAATCTACGTCACAGCCAGGGAAGGTGGAACTCTATATAAGGGTATACGTCACAGCTGGGGAAGGTGGAACTACAAATAAGGACATATACGTCACAGCCAGGTAAGATGGAACTCCAAATAAATACATACACACTACGGCGAGGGAACTCTCAATTAATAAACAATTAATAAAACAATCCAAATAAATACACATAAGAGGTTTGGTGAACTGGACTTGGCTAGAACCTGCAAAAGGGTGAGAAAAACCTACCAGTTAAACACTGGTGCTAATAAAAAAAAGCTGCAATCTGTGCGCCTGGTCTCCAAAAACAACAAGAAAAAAGGAAAGAAAAGACATTTTTCTCACCATCCACTCAAATTGAGACGCGTCCGCACCTTTATTTTCGGAGGAGACAGCAGGCATCGGTGCAATAACGCGGGACACGCATTGCTGTTTGCCAAAGTCAAAGCTTCTTGTGGGAGTCTTCCACTTTACATGCGTTCCGTTGCCTTTTTTGAGCCGTCTCAAAGCAGAGAGAGAATGAGCAGCAACGCCTCTCTCCACGGCACTGAACTATTTCCAGCTCAGCGGCTGCCCCCGCATCAGTGCGCCCGGAAACACTCCCCGACACTACCAGGTACCGGAGCCGGTGCTGTCCGCGGAGCGCAGGACGGATGGATGGACAGAGGCCAAAACGAAAATAACAAACAAAGACCAAACCGTTGCCATTTCGTCAAAGTCGTTGCATTCATTGCACAGTTTAGTTTCAGCGATTCTCCGAGAATTGTTGTTTTTCTGCTTTTGACAAAAAAGAAGCAGATTGGTGGTACGGTATAAGAAGCATTCTTGGAATTATTTATGCAAAGGTTGTGAAACTTCACACAAAGTGGTGGAGTTGCATCTGCAATTCCTACAGTATATGTTAGTGTTTTAGTTATGTACAGATTGACATATATATATTTATGCAATATGAATGTCCCACTTCAGAATGTGAATTGTTGATACAGAGCTGTATTGTTAATGTTTGTTTATTGTATATTTCCATTTTTTTCAATTTTGTATTTGTGTCACTTCCTATTGTTTTGATGTGATCTATCTATCTATCTATCTATCTATCTATCTATCTATCTATCTATCTATCTATCTATCTATCTATCTATCTATCTATCTATCTATCTATTTTAAAGTATTATATAGTATATAGTATTGTACATAATTATATAGCGACTGCATTGAATTAAGCATGTAGAAGAATCCAGACTGTGACAGCACTCAACTCAAGAAAATCACATGAAAAGAAGACGATTTACATTTTTAAAAGTCCAGCATATGAGGATCGACCTGCTCCTCTTTATTACAGTAATAAGGAGCATGACAAATGAGTGTTCAATATCATCTTTGTAATGTATTCGACAAAAACAATTGCATGCGACAGTTGGAACACAATTCCAAGGCTCTCTAAAACCTGTGTGTTTGCGTGTTTGTGTTGGCCGTCATGCGGGTGTAGCAAGAGGTGAAAAACGGAACCACAGCAAAATAAATTGGAAATTGTTGGTGGACATCTCTCCACCTCCTCATCAGTTTTAGCGCAAGGTTAATTGGGGTTGAGAAGAACAATATCTCATCTACATGGAGGGGTCAATTGGACCCACACAGCGGCCACGTAGAAGCCTGATTGCTTTAAAAAAAAACACACCGGCACACACAAGGCTCCATGCTTGTCCACACAAATATGCACACAGACCTACACACACACATACACACAAACATATTGTCTTCTGTCGCCGCCTAGTTGAGCCAAATTCACGACAGGAGGTCAACTCAATTGGACATCCTTGTGTGTGTGTGTGTGTGTGTGTGTGTGTGTGTGTGTGTGTGTGTGTGTGTGTGTGTGTGTGTGTGTGTGTGTGTGTGTGTGTGTGTGTGTGTGTGTGTGTGTGTGTGTGCGTGCGTGTGTGGCTAACACAGTGCGTGAAATGAGCGGGACAGAGTAGAGCGCTGCCAGGAACTGGAGCTGTACCTTATCACGGACCCATTAGAAGGACTGAGCTGTACGGACTTCGGCTCCACCATTCGCTCCCATTCACTGCCATTCACTCCCAGCTTTCTCCCCCGTGTCTCTCCTTTCCTCACTCTTTCACTCTGCCCAAGGAAAACCTTTCGGTTAGTAAAAGTGCCGCTCCCCCTATGACAGCGCTTTCTTTCCGCCACAAACAGCACCAGACTGCAATTAATTCTGCGTCCTCCATCGTATGATATGCAGCTATTACCACGTCCTACATGCCCAATTCACACCTGGCATTAAAATGTGATCTGTGTCTGGATAAGTTTATCTGGATTATGGCGTCCGATCACAGGCCTGTGCATTTACATTGGTATTACAATGCACCTTGACTTTGACTTCACAGTGAGCGAACTATCATAGGCTCGGATTCACATTCAGAAATGTGTGTTGAAGCCAATGTGGAAGGGCTTTAAAGTGCAGTTCAGCTAAAGGCCACTATATGCTGCTCCAGGAAACCTTGCTTTAATGGAAGTTAATGGAAAAAAGAGGAAACTTCTCGATGTATGCAGAGGCAAATATATGTTTGAAGGACGTTTCCGACACTAAGGCTGAAACGGTAAAAATAGAGGGTGTAGTTGCCTGGATCGACTGCAGTGTGAACGTAGCCTCATTGGCAACTGGAATCCGTTGCAGTGCTTCTTATTTTAGGATCTTGATTCTTGCCTACACCTTTGTTGATATGTATTTAAAAGGGTAGACTTAGACTCCTTTGCCCCAACACCATGCTTGAGTACTATCCACATGTTTGGAATCAGATAGAATCAGAAATTATATCCACATGTTAACCATGATCCAAAAATACATTCTTGTCTTATAGCTTTGACAATTGCTGTGGAAATATCTGTGAGACAGAAAGACTGGTTGTCGGAGAATTAAAAGGAGAAATTTGCTAATTACTCTTTCAGATGACACAGAGTGGAAAAAAAAAAAGCCTTTGTTGATTATGTTAACTTTCCCTTGCAGCACTTCTTTCTGCAGCAAGCGTATTAAGTCTATTCAAAATGACATATTTTGGCTCATCTGGTCTGTTAGAATTAGATTGGCAAACTTCTTTCTTTCTCCACTTTCCTAATCAGTGCGATCGACACACAGTTAAACTTCTATTTGGGCTTCTGTTCTTGTAACCAACCTGGAAAGCGTAGGTAAAATGTTTCACACTCAAGTCTCTTCGGCAAAGACCTGCGTTCGCTCTGCTCCACCACCACTGGAAGAACATACAGTAGCTTAACTCACAATGGCGAAATTAATTTGAAAATGGTTTTACCTTCGATTTTCCTCACTTGATGGTGTTGAATATTGTGCAATGAAGAGTTCAAAGCTACAGCCGATTAGTCTATTGACTATGGATTTAATCTCCTAACCACTGCTGTTTTCTCTGCTGTGGTAACCATTAGAGGAGGATTGCTTCAGCGTTCTCTCTGCCGACGTGGAGGGCCAATTCGCTTGCGGCGTCGTTTGATGGCACACATTAATTATTTTCCAAGGAAACACACGAGGAGCTCTAACAGCAGTTTTCATGTATGACTCAAGTGCAAGGATGATAGAAGCAGATGAGAAGTTCAAACCAGGGCTGCAGGAAATGCTTGTCTCATTGAAGTCTCCCCGAAGAGATTTGCTTTGCTTTTACTTGCGCTACGTGACCGTGCACTTGCAATACCTTAAACATCCCTTAAATATGATGCAGTGGCCCTTTTCCCCCTATGGAGAAACAATGGGAAACCAAAAATTACACTCATAACCATTGTAGACTAAATATGCTTTCATATAAAGTATAATCTGTCTGTTGGCCAAGTGAATTCAATCAAGTTGATTGGTAGGCCCATAGTATAGTATTTATATGGAGAAGATAAGTAAAGCGTGTGATGTGAATTCCGCTATCACCATAGCTGAATCTGACTGGTAACAGGAATTTCATTTGATGCTAAATGATACGTACTTAAAACATCAGAAAATGTGATTTCCTGAAAGCCGCTGCACTCCTGCAATTTTGTTGCAGTAAAGGTTTCCCATAACTTTATTATGTGGCAGCAAAATATAACCACAAGAACAGCCAACAACTGGTTTCAACGTGCATAATATGTTTGCTATGAACAGGCTTTGTCTACTCTCATTGTAGGTCAGTGCATGCATGCGGGAGTGTATTTTCAGCACTGGCGGCTGCCCTGGATACGTGCATGCATGCCGCAACTCATACACACACGCGCGCGTATTAATGTTTCAGCCAAGACAAAACCCCCCAAAAAATAATATTTCATCAGTCACTAAGTCAGTCACTGATCACATTTTTCCACATGTTTCATCCTTGATTTTTTCTGAGTGGGCAGCAGGACTGCTAAGTTTCACCAAAAGTTCGGAGTGAGATTAGGAAGAAAGGAGGAAATATAAAAAGGCCATTTCACTTATTTTGGGATCGTCAGCGTGAGAAATGTGAGGTTAGGGTCAACAGTAATCAACATCAAGTACTGTTGATGTTGATTACTGTTGTTGGAAATCTAGGCATGGTGTTCCTGACCGGTTGTTGCATTGCATCGCTCGTTGGGTGCATTTCTAGGAAGCCTGTCGCTTTGTGGTGATGAATAGGAGGGTAAACAGTATGGGGATATTGTTATTAAAATAATTCCAGTGATCACATTCAGTACCTTTGCGGCAGACGATCAGACCAGACCAGAGAGTCAGATCCGAGTCAGATCTCCGGTGCTGTCCATCCTCCGGTCCAGACTCCCATCACTTCAGAGGTCCATCACGGTGCGGATGGATTCTGACTCAGTTGCACCTCTGAGCATCTCCCTCTGCGTCAAGCTTTGTTTGGATGGAAGGCCAACACACTGAATCCACTGTGCAATGCATTGCCGCATCCCTGCATCAACCGCATCCCTCACAGCCTGTCGAGGAACCAAGTAAGGACATTCACACTCTAGGACAGAGGGGGTGGAGGGATTTAAAGCACTCCTACCATTTCTTTCCAAGCAGCAGGGTTCCTTGTGTCACCCCCCTCTACATCTTCATTATTTGGAGAACAATAATCCGTGAATGCGTCCGAGCCTCCGAGCCAAAATAGGTGGAGGCTCCATCTATTTTGGATCTGCCGCACGGACTCAGATTCAGTGTGTCCGTTGCCAACACTTTGTCAATGAAAGTAGCTAGCACTAGTTCCAAAAGTCTCTAAAAGTCGCCAGATGGCGGCATGCACTCATTTGCATATTGGTGACGTCATTGCGCATTATTTTGCATTAAGCTTAGTGGTTGCGTCGGTTGCAGCCAGGCACACACACCACACCTACTGACTGCCTGCGCTCGGTGCAAGAGGAGACGGAATGTTGGCAGAGGAGCCATGGACTGCGATTAATCTGAGCAGCATGATGCATGGGAATGAAATAAAATATAATATATTTGAATATATTTCTCCCCTTTTCCCTGAGGGTCTGAATAAGGCGCTAAATTTGTGCCTTGTCGCTTTTTAGAAATGAAGTTGCTGAGAGGGTCTGAAAAGTCACTAAATCTAGCGAGAAAGTTGCGACATTCTACCCATAATTCTACAACAGTTTATGTTTTTTAAACACTTTTTTTCATTTTTAAAGGTTTAATTCAGAGTGAAAGCTGCCGGGGCTGCAGCCACCCCTGATGGGTTGTAAAAAATACACTAGGATTTATAAAATTTTATTCATCAACACTATTGCCATTTAACTATTGAAAATGAGTTGAATAACCAGTGCATAAGTGGCAACTCGTCAGGAGAACGGTGTGGTGATTCCTAGACTCAACAACTAAAATCTGAACAGATACATTATCTAAAATCCAGACCAACAAACAGTACAGTCTCATTGGCTAATTTGTAATTATGGATTCTTGAATGTATGAATCTGCATGAATGACCTCATTCTGACAATTTGTTGACAACACCTTGAATTTGTACCAAATCATGGAGTCATTCACTCAAAGATTATCTGTTGCGGCTCTGTGGAGCAAGTTCTTGCTGTCAACCCCAAACATATCCACGCACTGATGGAGCAGAGGTCAGGTTAATTTCGGATGTCAAACTTACCTGCTCAGTCTGACTTTAAAGTTTAACTTTAAGTTTACCCATAATTAAAAAAAATGCTGCTAATCGATGCCACTGCTGACTCACGCCATGCACAGGAGTCATGAGTAAAAGAGCACAGATGCCAACCCTAATATTTAATGTGTAATAATATAAAATTTGAATAATAAGACCTTATTTGTCTGACAGAGTTAATTATTACTCATAACCCATTAGCTGATAACTGACTGGCCATCATAGAGCACAGGAGGAGACAAACAATGGGGCTGAAATGGAAGAGGACACATTGTTTTCCAACCCCTGGCAATCTGCCAAAAGAACAGCGTGCTAAGAAGTATTAACTCTGACTGATTAAGACTGCACATTCATAATGCTTATTCATATCCAGAGACGAGCAAGGAAGGGTGTAAAAAGGAAGTCTCTAAACTCAAGCCTTCCCTTTGGAGCCAAGTCTGTAGTAGTGTCACCATGTGGTAACTGGTTACAGTTAAATTCATTGGGTTTTGTTGTTGGTCAATAAGTCATCACCCCATAGCTTTCCTTATAACTCTAACTTGCCTGAATGTACATTGTGTACATTTGTTTGGGAGTTCCCAAACAGTTGTCTCAAGACCTCCAGAGTCTCAATTGTGGTCAAATTGTGTCACAGTCCCCGGCCATGCCCCCAGTTATCAGTTTTCCTCGTGTCTCTGCACTGTTCTTCTTCCCTTGTGTCTCCTGTGCCCCCCTGCTTGTCCTCTGCCGAGTGGAATTATGACGTCAGGATTCATGAGCTGCTGGCAGTAAAACTCACCTTGGAGGAATGGAGGCACTGGCTCGAAGGGGGCCAAACTCCCGTTGATAGTGTGGCCTGACCACAAGAACTTGGCCTACATCCAATCAGTGAAACACCTCAACTCACGACACACTTATCGCTGCCGTGGTGCCCCCCTTTGTCCCAAACACCATCTTCCCGTCGTCCTGTGTGGTGGCCACGGTGTCCTGGGAGATTAAGTCGTTGGTCAAGGAGGCCCCACAGACCCAGCCGGATCCAGGTAATGGCCCATCTAATCGCCTCTTTGTACATGACTCTGTCCACTCTCAGGTCCTCCAATGGGCGCATTCCTCCAGGATTGCATGCCATCTGGGTGTCAGCAACACCTTTTCCCTCCTGAAATGGCACTGCTGGTGTCCGGCCATGGGTACCGACACCCGTGCCTTTGTAACCACCTGCTCCGTGTGCACTCGTGTGAAGGCCTCCCATTGCCCTCCTGTTGGTTTACTCTGCCCCTTGCGGTTCCCCGGTTGGCCATGGTGCCATGCTGGCCTCGTCTTTATCTGCCGTCTTCCACCCTCACGAGGTAACACTGTTGTTCTGATCGTAGTAGACAGGTTTTCCAGGGCTGTACACTTCGCTGCTCTTCCTGATCTCCCCAGAGCGACAGAAACCGCCAATCTTCTCGTGAACCACGTCTTCCGCCTCCATGGAATCCCCGCAGACACTGTGTTGGGGAGCCTTCTGTCAAGCCCTCGGAGCCACGGTGAGCCTCTCCTCCAGGTATCACCTGCAAACCAATGATCAAACAGAGTGAGCCAACCAGGACCTGGTAGAGGCACTCCATTGCATGGGCGGCGAAAACCCTTCCTCTTGGAGCACTCATTTGCCATGGCTGGAGTATGCCCATAACTCACTGCCTAATGCAGCCCCAGGTATGTCACATTTCAAGTGTACTATGGTTTTCCAACTACCCTTTCTCCCAGCCCAGGAGGAAGAGGTCTCTGTTCCCTTGGTCCAGGGCCACCTTCACCGCTACCACAGGTATGGAAAGATGCTTACTCTGCTCTACTCCGCTTCACTGACCACAACAGACACCTTGCTGACCATCGTAGGACATCCTCCCCGGACTTCCAACCAGGTCAGATGGTGTGGTTGTCCTCTAAGGATCTCCCCCTGCAGTCTGTCTCCTAAAAACTTGCTCCCTGTTATATTTGTCCTTACATAATTGATTCCATCATCAACCCCACTGCCATAAAACATAAGTTCCCCCAACACATGAGGATCCACCCCACATTTCACATCTCCCAATTAAAACCAGTTTCTGTCAGCCCATCATGCCCTCCACTCACCCAGTTCATTGATGACCATCCGGCCTACACAGTCCGGCGACTGCTGGACGTACGTCGCTGAGGCCGTTTCCTGCCAGCTCATCCTGGACTCCTCCCTCATCTGGGATTTCCAAAAGGACAACCTGGACAAGACTGGTGGTTCGCCTCACATCGAGGCATTGGTACTGTCACTGCCCCCCGGCCCTGTCCCCAGTTATCAGTTTTCCTCGTGTCTCTGCGCTGTTCTTCTTCCCTTGTGTCCCCGGTGTCCCCCTGTCTGTCTCTATATGTGTGTGTGTGGGTGGTGTGTGGTGGTGTGGCTCCCGTCTCCACACTTTGGCTCCTGGCTCCGCACCTGCAGGCAATCCACACTTCATCATCGTCTCAGGATAAGAACCCTGGCTGTTCGCCCACTCATCGGCAGATTGTTGCCTCACCTCAGTGGCAGTACATGTCAATGGCTCTGCAGAGCCTGACAGGGGACGCACGGTCACTCGCTCCCTCTCCATTACACATTTACACCACTGCTCTTCACTTGCCTGTTTAAATTTAAAACTTAACTAATAGTCCGACAGTGGTTATTTTAATGTAAAGTGTTTCATGAAAATGTAAGATTGTAAGGAAATCCTTGGGGGTGCTGCATCGGTGCGATGCAAAATCCTGACGGTGTAATTGATATGCCACTGGTTTTTTCTCACAACTTGGGTCATTTAAAATTTTGTCTCGGCTTTATCCAGAAAAGTGCTGTCCATGGGAGGGTTGGAGAGTCGGGTTTGCAGAAAGGTCATAGTGCTGCCGCTGGACCTGTTTGAAGTGACATCCAAATCCCACTTGCATGTTTATGAGTTTGATCTTTGACTTATTTTGTTTGGTGTGCAGTGTTTATCCATCTTTTTCTTGCAGACCCTTTTCTTATTGGCATTCTTATTTGTGTTTCCTATTTCTGGGGAAGAGGCATCTGTCACTGGGTCAAGGTGAACATGAAAGGATGGCTCCAGAGGTGAGTTGAGGTCTTCTATGTTGTAAATTAACATATTGTTATTGACATATACACCACTCTCAAACAAATTGATCTCCATTAACTTATGTTTGTTAATATGCTGTAGCCCATTTCATAAGTTCTTAAATGTAACTCAAATGTACAATGATTGAGTGTTAAATATAATTTGCTGAATCATTAGTATGTTATACCATACTGGCCTTGCCCATGTTCTCCATGGAGAAGAAATGGGTGAAGGACCTGGTTGATTTCAACCTAAAAGTCAATGAAAAACTTGCTTCCCAATAATAGAAGACAGAAGTGCCACATATACAGAATGTACAAGTGAGCACACTTTTTGGCACTGCTTCACATGGACAGCGATCATGTTTATTCAAACTAAGCATCCAACGTGAATGCTGTTCAATAAAGATTTGTACTAAATTAAATTTCTCTTTCTTTCAACATAATAATGCAAAAAAATAATAGAAAGGTGAGGTGAACTGAGTTGCATTTTTCAATGCTGCATCTGCCTCTAGCCTTTATTATTCCTGTCTGTGTTTGGGGATCCTTGGGTTGTACAATCTTCAGAGATTCATTCACTCCTATATGCGCAGTTAGCATCTACTGGGTTTCTTGCGGTGACATAAAGGTAGTATCGGCATAGTAATAACTACTAATGGTTGATCTTTGCTTTTTGCCGCTTTATTTATCTAATTTATTTGCCTCTATCCCATTCACAATTACCAAGTTTGGGCAGGCAAAATGCCTTTTGGCATTAATTTATTAAGATTCCCTGAGAGTTCAAAGAGCCTACAAAACCTCCTGGATTTAATTGAAATTATCTTCAAAGAACGTGCCGCAGAACCACTGGTGAACCTGGGACTCCTTCCCAGCTCCATAAGACGGTTTTCACTTCAGAGACACGGTTTAAGGCCGAGATAAGGTATCTCAAAGCAAAAACCGAAAGACTGCTCATACTATCTGATGAAAATGTTAGAGATATGAAAGTTTTGCCTTGATTTAAGTCTATCTACTGCCACTTATTTTGACCAGTGACTGCATGGAGAACCAATATTGTCTTTTTCAAGCTCTCCATTGAATTGCATTGCTTTCTCACTAAAACTTCTGACTGAAATTATATTTTAAAAGGGTCTAATCATACAATGTAGGCTGTCAAATTGTCTGTTAAGTGCTATTTTTCAAGGCACTTTGTTAAGACTGTAAACAAGGCATGCCAGTTCGCTCAAAGCTACAGTACTGTTGACTAAATACTGTATGTAGAAATCACCAGTAAAAAGGGTGATAATCCTCTCCCTTTGCAGGGCTAGAATGTCCCAGAACCCCTTACAGCTTTACCACCGCAGTAAGGGGAAACACTAACCTACAAACTATTTAATTATTGTTTTGTTTGAGGGATGGCAACTGTGACAAATACTGTCCAGTCCTAAGTTGACCGAATAAGGCTGCCCCAGATATACAGTATATACTTATCCTTTGAATTCAGAGCTGTCCAGAGTCAACCAAAGCTCCTTGGGGGATTTTGATGATGGCCCATTACGCTTCCCACACAAGGACACACTTAAAGATCCATTGTGCCAAGGTTCAGGAGCAAAGTGCAGAAAGTGGGAAGTGATCTGGTCGGGGCTTTTACTAATAAACGAACGGAGAGCGATCGATTGTGCTTGTTCTCCCTCTTTCTACCTTCACCACAAGCCAGTACGCTGCTTACATTGATTGCAAAAAAAAAAACCTCCTCAGATGACCGGCGGACCTCTACCTTGGGATTGGGACTTAATTACACTCTAATGACTTTATTGACCGAACCCTATATTTAACTCTTGAGGGGGCGAACATGAAGCTATAGCAGGGGATTTCAGATTGACTTTTATAAAGTTGTCCATTGGTAGCAGGACTGCAAAGACTGGTCTGTAACAACCCCTTCCCTGTCACTGCCATAGGCCCCACATTGCCTACGTCTACAGTTTTGTCACTACTATGGAAGTCGGTTCATGTTACAAGACCTCATTGACATTGATACGTTTAAGTTTTTTGATTCAAGCATCACATTCAAGCATTGTTGTTTTCAGTTTAACATTAGAAAGGTCAAAGCAGTAGCCCATCGGTGATTCGTAGAAAATATATATTTCTCAGCCGTACAAACGGCATACACACATATGTTGTTATAAATTACAAAATAACTCACTGAAAGAGACAAATTTGAGCAGAGATGTTCCAGAGTGATGCTATTTTACATTTAAACTCATCCAGACACAAAAGTGACAGCCATTTTGATTCAATGTGTGAATGGCCAGAGTTCTGTCTCTGTCGCAAAGTAGAACTTTACGACATATATACTGTATGTGTACAACGGATGCCTTTTCCACATATTATTCTGTAAATTGTCGCCACTAAATGCATTGATGTTGCACTCTATGTGCAACATCCTTTCTGTTGATGCGATAATCGGTTTCATTCACAAATAGTTGTTGATAAATAACTGTGCACGTGGATGTAAGGAGGACCTTGTCCTCCAGCGCCATTTGTGTGAATGCACAATGTGTTTTTGATGCGTTTGTGTAATTCAATGAGAGCATTTAATAAAGCAACATAAAGATGACATGTAACGTATAGAAAACGAAGAACAAAGAACTCAGCTAATGTGTAGCATTAGCTGAGTAACAGAGGAGGAAGAACCATTTAATTTACTTTATCTTATACATTACTAATTATTTTTTGTGTTTTGCATTTTAACTGTTATTATCATAACTACTGTTAATGACTGTGGCTTGTTTTTCCAAGACATCTGGATCATTTTATTTTTTATTTTTATTTCCCGGCAAAAACGACCAGCAAACCCCCGCACATAACCCGAGCGTTCACTTTCGCTGAGTACCATCAGCTGAGTAAATGATGTCAAGAAGGACCTCACAGGAGGGCGGCCAACACCGGGAACATATTCCTATTTTCGGAAAATATCGCACTTTTAAAAGTTTACGTTTTTTTCAGACACTGGCAGCACGTTGCCTGCCAAACGAGTTCGGAGAATAAATGGTGCCGTGATTTGTCTGAGTTTACTTCTCTGTGCAGTGTGTGTTTGTGTTTTTTGTTTTTTATATCCTTGAAAAAGTAATAGGAACAATGTGATTAGAGTTTATATTTTGTGTTGTGGGGGAGATGAGTAATAATTAAGCGAGCGGGGTAAACAAACTCTTGTATCTGTGCATGCAAAAACTGGAAAATAAGTCTAATTATCCCTTAGACTCCTTGATTCATCACCCCCTTTAGGAAATGTTTAATGGCTATATGTGTAATTTATCCTGGAGTTGTAACAATAGTTAACCGCGCCCTGTCAGTCGTTGGCTAGCGACCATCTGCTGGCGTTCCCCCGGCTCGGCCCCGGGATCGATGCATGTAAATGCCCTCCGTGAAAGTGCAAGTGCTTCATAGCAAATCATTTATTTATCTACTGAGCAAATGAAATGTCCCCGGATGGATGGAGGGTGCCCACGGTTGCTTTGGCATTCCACTGTCGATCCTGCCTCGTGATCAGAAAGCTCCACTTGAGCTCCATAAGTGGTCTGATCAAGGTCATCACAGTGGCGGCGATTATTCCCTTATCTGTAATTATTAAACTAGGGATCTGTGGAACACTGCATTCTGATTGGTCAACAGTGGCGCTGGTCTGTTAATATTGACCGTTGGTACAGACACTTACAGTATCCGCCTGGATTCACGTCCCTCGCATCATGCCGCCTGCATGGTAATGCCAACGCTAGCTCGCGGTGACATTGTGGGGGCGTGGTTAAGCAACGGTCTGCAGGTGCAGCTTCTTCACCGCCATGGCACAGCTGTACCGGGTCCTCCCGATCAGCCCCATTAGCGCTGATTGGTCGGACGTGGCTGGAAGAGTCCTCTTATGTGTGGTTCTGTCCTGCAGTGGGGATCGCGCGGTGCAGGACGCTGGAAGCCCGCGGACCAGAGCAGAAACCCAGGCTGATTAATGCCCTTATTTTATGTTTCTTTTTTGGCCACTTTAGCCGTTCTGACTCACGCCATGTCGACGCCCCACTGCCAGGAAGACTCGGTCTGCTTCCCCCCAACCCCGTGGGTAGAGACTCCCACAGACATCTAACTACAAACTATGGAAGGAACAATGGAAGACCCAAAGAGATTAGGGGGGTTATGTCCCATTTCACACTTATAATAAGTAAATAGTTTATTCATATGTCGGGCGAAGTATTTTTTTGTCCGGTGAATAGTTACCTACGTTTTTGTGAACTCTTTTTTTTTATCAGAAATTCTTAAACTAGGCATGATAATTTCAAATCGATACTCAATGTATTCTTATATTTGCCTGTGAGTGACCTGTCCCGATCATCCTGACGGGGGTAATTTAGTGATAACAGGTAGCTGGCTGGGCGTTATCCCTTGCTTCCTATCGGATTCAGAACCTTAATCCATTCCCCAGCGCTGCTCCCTTTGAATAACACCACCGCTCCCCTCGTCTTTCACAGGCTCCATTCAGTCGAATATGACATTTGGTCCCTGGTTGGCTTAGAAACGCAGTGTTCTTACCGTTATTAGCCCTCTAATAGGTGATGCATCATCCTTTCATAATTGAACCTTCTTGTCGATTCAGCTGTCGATGCCAGATGTGGACGGCGGGTTACGAGGTCCGAGAAATTGGGGAAATGCACGTGCCGCGCTTTAAACAGTGCTTCTATTTCTCTATTTCTGCTTGAGATAGAAGATTGTTCTCCTCTCTCTCTTTCCCTCCGCTCTATGTGTTTCTCTCTCTGCCTGTCTCTCACTATCCTAAAATCACACGCACACATCACCACTGCCTATATTACAGGCAGTTTTCCCAGTTGTCTCACCCATTGGCGTCTCCACCAATCACAATTTGCTCAATCACTTTCTGTCAAACAACTGAACATTTTCAAATAATTCCGTTTAGTTTTTTGGTTTTTCGTAATTTCAAATAATTTTGGCCAGTGAACACATGGGGAAACTTGAAATGGTGAGTGTTTCTAGTTCGATTAATGTGATAAATACCTGGTAGCTGAAAGTCTTTATAAACAACATGGCTGTGCAGAAGCAGTTCACAGCAATTTTAGAGAGTAATATCCAAAAGTTGTAAGACTTTTAAGATTTGCAGATTTGTGCATTTTGTTCTTCGGTGTTTCACAAATCCAGGATCCTGAGCGTTAAAAATGTGGCCCCAAACAGAACGCAGTGAGTACCCCCGCTGGATTATGGTGTAACAGTGTCAGATGAACGACCACCCAGTCGACACCGTACTCTTTCACCCCATCTAGTGGTAACACCCTCCCAAGCTGGTCATTTCCTCACACCTTACTACTGTACTTTATTGTACACACTGCAGGGCGGGATCTGGACCGATACCAATCACTACCAATGTAGGATTTTTTTTACTTCATTTTTTTCCCCTTCCCCTTGGGAACATAATCAAATTCTTAATTTACAGGAAGATGATCTTTCTCAAACGCAAATGGTATGGTAATGCATTAGAAGAAGGAGGAGGAGGAGAGGGAGGAGGAAGGAGGGAGTGAGTGAGTGTGTGTGAGAGAGGGGGAGAGAGAGAGAGAGAGAGAGAGAGAGAGAGAGAGGGCTATAGAGGGGAGCATAAAATATGTTTTGTATATTAAATCAGATAAATGGGGCTGTTTGGTTCCCCTCTGTCCCCAGTGTGTTCTAGTTGTTGTAACGGATGATTAGCCTAATGAATCCAAATAATTGGGAACATTCACACGTGGCTTCGCCGCCGGCTACAGTGTGGCTAAGTCAGGGGCTTTCTACATATATATATATTAGTATATAAACACACATTCCAATGGGTCTCTGTGTCCGTTCCATTTATTGAAGTAATGGTAATGTCTCTCCAAGCTGCATGGTTGTGCCTAATGCCCAATGTATGTGCATTAAACATGTACAAGCTATGAATGGATCAGTGGTCGCCGGCAGCATTGTAGGCAATAAGGGGGCCGGAATCCTAGAATCGGCACTTTCATAATTTTAATTAAAGAAAGTTAAGGTACAGATTCCGATCTGCTCTGTGTTATTTCCCTATTCGGAGTCAATACCCTTCCAGTGCCTCTGTTCTTTTTAATTGGTTTACTGGTTCAAATGTAAAAAAATAAATAAAAATAAAAACCCCAACCCAAATCAAGAAGATAAAACAAGAAAATGTTTTCCCGTTGAGCACAACAAAATACAAAAAATTGAAAATGATATATGTATTTTGGTCGCATTAACGAGGACGATGTTCTCAACTCAGCAGCGGGTAAATGGAATTTTGGATTATATCTCAGAGCACATGCTGTGCACAGGTAGAGGTGCCAAAAGTCTAGAAATGATGCAAAAATAATGAAAATGACGGAAAATTCCGTTATCCATCACATCTCACGGCTTGTTAAAGTGCAGCGAAACAGCATCACACCAAAACACACTTTTTGTCTGTATACGGTATAATATATGGTAGTTAAACTAACAGGGGTTCAAAATGATCATGGTTAGGATCCAGGACTCTGACTCTAATATGTTATTTAACAAAAGATTTGGAGTCCCCTTCAGAATCAAGGATATTAATCAATAAGGAATGAATATCGTAATAATAATAATAATAATAGATGAATAAAGTGTTATCTTGTCTTACATTAGAATCATAAAATAAAATCAGACCAGATGGTAAAATAGGTTACATTCACCCTCTTTTTGTTATTTCCTACTGAAGTGGAGTTTCCCGTTTGATGCGTTGGGCTCCGCTCAAGTGCGGCATTCCGCGACCGGAGCGATTTTCTTCCCGTGCTTCCTTAATCTAAAATATTAAAGTGTGATTTAGTCCAGGGTAGCGACAATAAGCGTCCTTTGCCCTGTGAAGGCCTCCCCTCTCGCTCGGCCCCTTGTCATTTTTATCCATTTTAACTGTTGAGGCGTCGTCGAATCGGACACGTCCGGCCTCGTCGCCAGCGACGTGCTTCGGCCACCTTTAAACGAATATGGCACAAGGATTGTCTCGGAAAAGCAATTCCTCAGGCGTCACAACAATTCCTGCCCTCATTTTTCACATTCGTACAGAAAACAGAGAGAGAGAGGGGAAAGGGGGGCGGGGGGTGGGGGGGGAGTGCTTAAAACCTCCCTCCTGACTTTATGGAAAGCTAGTGCTTTTTTCCCATGACCTACTAACAGAACAGATATACCAAGGTAGGTGTCCCTGTCGTACTATGCACATGGGTGTGCAAAAGACACGAAAAGAGAGAGGGAGGGGGAGAAAGAGAGAGGGAGGGGGGGAGAGAGAGAGAGAGAGGGAGAGAGAGAGCGAGAGAGAGAGAGAGAGAGAGAGAGAGAGAGAGAGGTCGGAAATATACCTCCGTTTCTTTTCTCTGTGATATGTCCACTCGTTGGAAGTCAGGGACACTTTGCATGAAGATTAAGATTAAGAGGTCCACTATGACGCCGCTGGTCCTTTAGGAAAGAGTGATGGACGGATTTTACAGAAATCTGACCTTTTTGGACCCTTTTGGGGCGGAAAAGTGATATATTTTCATTTCTCTATCATTTACCTTCTGCCTCGTCAATGCAGTGTTGGCTGGTACCTAAGCCCTGACCTATGCATTCAGACAGTCTCCCAAATGCAAATCTAAGCATCAATAATAGTCTATCGATCGTTGTTGTGCAGATTTATTGACTCATCAATATGAAAAATAAAGGACAACACTGATTGATGAAAGGAATAGTATGGGCTCATGGCCAATTTCATCATTAGCTGCTTTAATATTTCCGTTGAAGTCCATCCAATATGAAGGAATGGGCTTCTCAGAATCGCCTAAGCCTACTCCCTGAAAAACTGCTCATCAACTACATAGAGAAAGAGGAAGGGAATGATATGCACATACATTGAGAATGAAATGTTCAATTTTGACCCACTTTAAAAACAATTCCTTCTCAAGCACGTCATTAGGCAAAGAAGACACAAACGGTCACCTATAGGAAGCCTTTTTTTTTTAAGTTGTCGTAGGTCAGATTAATTACCAGGTAACCTCTCATTGCAGCTGTAAACATAGAGTACAAGTACATAGTTATTAACTAAGACTAAAATGTTTAAAACCACATTTGTGATTCAAGATTAAATTCATGGTTATAACACAAGTTAAATTCCATAGCATATACATTTTTATATACATTTTTTTTTAATATATATACCTTGTATCAACTATGAATCACCTGGGTGACAATTTACCCCCTAATTTATACCCACTATGTATGCATCAAAAAATGCCTTCTAATATGCAGGGAAAGGAATGTGGAATTCAACAATAAATGGAAGGACAGTTTTTGCCATGGAACCTCCAGGCTCTTACAGTGTCAATTCAAATTATAAATATTTTTATATTCAAATATGCATTATTTCTAAATAATCAAAAATATTTTAAAATAATCATTTGATATAGATATTTTTTATAATTTGAAAATAAATACTTCAATATTACTTTTAGCATGCATTTCTAGCGAATACCTGGTGCAATATACCAATTTCATATAGCCCATGTAAATTTTACTCTAATGTTATGTTAATACTGTAACAATTATTATGTTGTAACTTGGATTAATCCTTAATCCCAGAGGTCTTTTAAGTATTAATAACTTACTTAGTAGGCTAAAAGAAAGCATTACCCAATATTAAATCGTTCTATGCAGCCATGACAAGATTATTAAAGGGGACTTTTTACACACGCTAATATAGCTCTCTGAGGTCGCCAAAAATGTCTTTGAAGTTCTTTGTGCTGAAAATACCACTCAGATTATGCATTTGAGCCATTGTGACATGCCTCTAAACCCGGACTTTTACAATTTGGGCTGTTTCAGTGTGTCTAGTTTTAAATGTGAATGAGCAGCCAAGCCCCTAGTTCTGAGCCAATGGGCTTTGAGCACAAGTTCCGGGTTCTGTGAAACTCTGAAAACTTTCACTGATTTCACCTAATTAGTATACTAAAAACTGT
The DNA here is from genome assembly GCF_960531495.2 of Zeus faber. Taxonomy (NCBI): domain Eukaryota; kingdom Metazoa; phylum Chordata; class Actinopteri; order Zeiformes; family Zeidae; genus Zeus; species Zeus faber. Next base: position 13,037,275 of record NC_137201.1, on the reverse strand, counting down.
TTCTGAACAAATTTGAGGCAAGAAATAAGCAATCCCAGTCGCTGGATCTTCACTCATATTTGATCTCCAAGGCCTCATTTAAATGTTAATTCCGACTTTCCTTGCTCCAAGCTTGTGGGAGACATGGACACTGGGCCCCGATGCACCGGGACTCTCTTTTGTTTCATGTAAACGTTGCAAAATAAAATCAAAATAATTAATTAAATACGTACATCAACAATAAAAACACACTTTTTAAATTGGTTTTGTTTAGAGAAACGCAGAGCCGATCGGATGGAGCAGATGACCATATTAAGAAATCCGTGGCAGGCTGACGTCAGCTCGTGCTGAGTCGAAAAAAACCTTTAAAAAAAGAGCGGTCGGAAGCCTGAACGTCTTGCTCCCAGCGATTAGTTTGTCAGGAGTTTACCTCATAATTTGACACTTTGCCCGCGTCTGATATGAGCATCCCACATCGTTACGTTACGTATATGACAGAAAATAAGGAAAAGCATAATCGGGCCCCTTTAAAAAGTATTTTCACCCCCTGATTTGGGAAGCTCTTCCATGTGCCTGAATTTGGGCGTGGTTTCTCAAACCCCTAACAATGAACCTTCCCCTTTTGAAAATGAGTGAGGGAGAGAGCCACTAAAAGCGCGAACATATGTCATCACCCTCCCGAGTAGGTCAGTAGGTGGCGTGCTGAGCCACACTGACAGTGCTGTCTGTAATGCAGATTTAATCACATTTATAAGCACCAGTTTGTTATGTTATGGCCAGGACCGATGCGTTTCATGAGAGAACAGTTGTATATTTAAGCCTAAAACTAAAAAAAATGCATGCTGGTCATGCAGTACCTCTCTAAGCTGGAGGTAGTGTTGAAATATCTGTGTTTATATATATATATATATTTTTTTTAACATTGCGTACAAAGTACAACCTCTTCAGCCTCGTGTCTTTTGTCGTTGTGCGTTTTGTTCATAATGTGTTGTCTTTATGCATTATTTTATTCCATCCGATACTTTTTTTTTTATAGAAAGGGTATTTATATTTATATAAAGGGTAAAAACATGCGCACGTCATCGTCTGACCAGCGACGGACACTTGGTACCAGGTCCCCGGGCGCGTCGACGAACGCTGCCCACTGCTCCTGGCTGCCCCCCCCCCGGAGGAAGGACAAGCCAGGATGGGTCAAATGCAGAGGCCACATTTCACCGGCCACCACCCAAAAAAGCGTGTGTGTGTGTGTGTGTGTGTGTGTGTGTGTGTGTGTGTGTGTGTGTGTGTGTGTGTATATATATATATATGTATGTATGTATGTATGTATGTGTATGTGTATGTGTAGTGCGGTCATGTGACAAATAAAGATTCTTAATTTGAGCGAGTATTTTATGAAAGCACTATACAAATAACATTGCATTATGATGATTATTTTTACACATTTCATTCATAAATATTCATATTAATATGATTTATATATATATATATATATATATATATATATATATATATATATATATATATATATATATATATATATATATATATATATATATATATATATATATATATAATAAAGCCTGCGCGCCTGTCAAACCTCCACACCATACAATTGGGACGAGGCAGCTTTTAGATTAGAGGTACCCCCACCCGCTCCACCCTCCACCTCCCCCACCCCCACGCCCCTCCCAGCCATTGGCCGCGGTGCGGCTCCTCCGTCCAATGCTCTGCCTCTAGCGCCGCAGTTTCCCCTTCGCTCGTATTTGGAAGTTGGCAGCTCGCAGCGCGGCCGGGGATTCACTCCGCGGCGGAATTATGAGCAGAGTTGGTCAAGCCTCTGTCACCCGGTCACTCTGAATTATTATTATTGCTATTTTTTTATATTTTTTTCCCACCCCCCCCCCTTCCACCCAGAGAACAAGCATCAAGCCTCCCACCATGGAGCTCGGAGTCCGCATCCTCCTGGCGTTCCTCCTCCAGCAGGTAAGACGGATCCGATCCGCCGCCCTCTTCTCTGGATCGCGCCCCGTTCCCTCCGAGGAGCGGGGCGCGGGGACAAGTTTCGCCCCGCGTCTCCAGCGTTTTCTTTCCTCTTTGCGCTTGTGCCGCACAGTTTTTCCGCGGTTTGCCAAGGGGGTGCACTTTGTGGGGGTTTCATTCATTCGTTCGTTCATTCATTCATTCATTCATTCATTCATTCATTTATTTATTTATTTATTTATTTATTTATTTATTTATTTATTTATTTATTTATTTATTGTCGCTTTCTGCGGGAGCTCGGTGCGCACATCACTGGCCAACTCTGTCCGCCACCGCATCTATATTCCGATCAGATCCAAGTTCAGCCCTACTTTGGCTTGGACGGAGGGGGCGGGGGGCGTGAGAGGCGCGCACACACACGGGAGAGGGAGATGGAGGGGGAGAGAGAGAGAGAGAGAGGGAGAGAGAGAGAGAGAGAGAGAGAGAGAGAGAGAGAGAGGGAGGAACAGCCTTGATTTCATGGATGGATAGAAAGTTGGAGAGAGAGGCATAGGGTAAAGTAACAGCCCTGATATCATGGAAGTAGAGGGAGAGAGATGTGGAGAGAGAGAGAGAGAGAGAACTGATGGATGGATGGAGAGAGAGAGAGAGAGAGAGAGAGAGAGAGAGAGAGAGAGAGAGAGAGAAAGAAACAGCCCTAATCTTATGAAGGGACAAGGATGGAGAGAAAGTAGAAGCAGAGGGATGGGGGGAGAAAGAGAAGGAAGAAACATTCCTGATCTCAGAGAGAGAGAGAGAGAGAGAGAGAGAGAGGGAGAGAGAGAGGGAGAGAGAGACCTAATCTTATGAAGGGACAAGGATGGAGAGAAAGTCGAAGGTGAAGAGAAGGAAGGAGAGGGGGGGAGAGAGAGAGAGAGACACACACACACACAGAGAGAGAGAGAGCGAAAGAGAGAGAGAGAGAGAGAGAGAGAGAGAGAGGGAAGAAGGGAAACAAATGGCTGACAGCCACCGGGTTGACCTCCTGGATGAGAGGCTTCGCAGTTCAGAGTCGATCCTCAGACTTTCGAGGTTCCTTTATTTTCAGTCTCAGTAAGTCGTGTCACAAACGAAGGAACCAACAAACGACAAAATCAGAGACAAAGCACAGGAAAGTCACAGGCCAGTCATGAATAGTATGAGCATAAACATCTCCGGAGAGAACTAGGCAGGCAGGGGTCCGTTGATTTTCCTCACCAGCTTTGAGACAGAAAAGTAACCTTTCAGCCCTGATCTCCGGGCGGGGGGGCGGGGGGGGGGGGGGGGGAGTCAGAGAGAGAACAGGCTGGTGACGGGGCTTCTCTGCGGTGTCTCCCGGAGCACCTCCTCAGCCCCGCTGGTCCCAACGCGGTGACCTTCCCCTCTCTCTGGACCCTCCTCCTGGTCCGCGCTCCTCTCGGGAGGAACTAACGAAGCGCTAAGTCCCGGCGATGCAGCCGGCTGCCCGGCTGATCCCGCTCCGCCGCGGTGTCGGCGATCCGGCAGCAGCTGCTCCTGTCCGTCACATCTCCAGCGGAAGAGAGGGGAGAGACGCTGCTCAATAGAGCAGAATCCAGGATATTGACTAATAACTTCGCCTCGCGCCCATCTCGGATCGGAGGAGATCCGTCTCTCGGCTGCGCCGGCAAATGGCCACGGTTCGGAGAAGCTATTTTTGAAATTAAATGCCGAGCTATTTCGAGTATCGCGAACAAAGTAATGAGAGTGCTCAAAACATTCACATTTGGGAAAACTCCCCAGTGGAGGAGATGGCTGCTGCTCTCCAATGCCTGCTAGTATAGAGGCAGCAGGTGCACCAGACTAATTGCTGTATTTAGCCTTTTCAGGGTTCGATAAACTCTTAAGTTTTCAGGTCTCTCATAAGAAGGAGATTTCAATCTCCTGCATGAATAAAGGAAGCTTTTAATAACGATGCAACAGCCCTTCAAAAAGAACCCCTGTGCTCCCAAAAACGGTCCCGCAGACAGGCTGGCCCACTGGTTGATTAACTGATTACTGGCTGATCCGAGGGGAGGATCTCTGTCCTGTGTTGCCTGCCCGGCTCCCCTATGCCCAACGGGCCATTCCAAAACACCGTATACCAATATTTAATTCATATACCTCATATTTGAAGCTCTATAGCTTGACTGCCTTTAGTATACGCTTAAATATTTATTGTTTGTTGGCTTCACCAAAGATGAACTCTCAGAATCAAGTCTTTGGCTGTCAGCCACAGGTTCCCGACCCGGTAACGGTCCGCGGAATAGTGGCTCCCGGGCCGCAAAATTTTCGGCCGAGGCCAGAAGATGAAGCAGCTCCGTGAAGCGGAGCGTTTTTCATTTTTTCTTTCATTAAGCGATTCAATTCCACGCCAACCCGATCAGTGTTTGAACACGCCGGCGAGCGCCCGGAGAGCCGCGAATGTGAAGTGCCGCGGTCTTTTTTTGGCTCGGAGTCTATTTCTGGTGGCGTAGGCGCCAGCTGTGCGATGTCAATTGTCACAGTGAAAGGTCAAGTATCTCATCGTATCGCCACGACAGAGCGTCATTAACGCTCACATTCAATCTATAGAGTTGGAAATAGAGTTAGAAGATTCCGAAATAAAACGTCCTTCAGGGTCAGGGTTGTGGAATCGTTTTTTTGTCGTTCAGCTGTTCTTGCCTTTGGTTTTGCCTGTTGGTGTGATATTAGTGCGCCGGTATGAGGACGTATCACCCTTAACTTCAACTGTTATTAAAAACAGAAAGCGAGAAAGATGTGTACATCAGAATAATTGTGTTTATTCCACAACAGGGATTTTGGGCGGTCGATTCGATTTGGATCTGCAGCATGAAGTTAATTATCTAGGTAGTGCAAACGGAGCATTTATTCCCCCCCCCCCCCAAATACTTTATTCTAAGACAATGAAACAAAAGACAAGGATTTGGGAGGGTTGCCACTGCAGTTGGGTTACAGTGTATTTCCAAAGTGTAATTTTAACTAAATGTCACTCAAACAAGTTGGCATAGCATGTTGGCCAAATACCCCAAATCCATATTATGTTTGCCTGGGAGTGTTCTTCGAAAATTTGGAGCTCTGCCGCGACTGTACGGTGCATGGGTGGAACAATGGACATATTCGATTTAAAACAACGGGCTTGTTCATCATTGCCCTCGTCCACGTACGGCAAATATTTAATAAAGTCCAACAGCTGTCTCCGGGAATTATAGAGGTGGAGAAGCCCTGCTCTAAATGATCCATCCTGCTTATGAGCACGAGAGGCATTCATAACAAGACAAAAAAAAACCAAAACCCACCAGCTATAGCTTTACGCAATGCTTTCCTTGCCTCTGGTTTAATTCCTCCTCCTCCTCCTCTCTTCTCTCAGAGCCACGGTCGTCCGTTCTCGCCGTATTAACACGTCCTCGGTGTGGGATTTTAGTGAAGCGCTCTTATTTATAGACCATCAGGAAAAGGTGGAGAGCCAAGTCCTCCTCCACACTGAGCTGCCCCCCCCCCCACCCCACCCACCGCACCCCCCCCCCCCCACCCCCAGTCTTTTCACCACCACCACCACCACCACCAGCAGCAGCGGCAGCAGGGGCCATCTTTGCCAATAAATTCTTGCTTTTTCCCCAAAAAAATGGAACCTAGGGGAGTCTTTCCGGGCAGAGCAATGATTCAGAATGAGCGCACCGCGGCTGAGAGGTGCAGGTGCAGGGATCTCCCCCTGACTGCCTCCCCCACGGTCCCCCGGTATTTTTCCCCTCCCGCTCTTGATTGGTGTCGCCTGTTGTGTGTGTGTGTGTGTGTGTGTGCGTGCGCGCGCGCACTGCAGTCCTCACACTCAATTCTCAGCCGCGAAGAGGTGTGGAAGTGTGAGCGAGGATGGCGTTTGTTGTTGTTGTTGTTGTTGTTTGCACGCTTTCTAATTTGCCTTTATCCGCAAAAACCTCGGCCGTCGGATATTTCCTCCAACGGGGCCCGCGGGGTCTCTCCGAAAACGCTTTCGCCGTCGCGGGACATTTTCGAGGTGCAGCGGAGAACAGGCCGTGAAAAGTGACTGCGGGGAGAGAGAGAGAGAGAGAGAGAGAGAGAGGAGAGAGAGAGAGAGAGAGAGAGAGAGAGAGAGAGAGAGAGAGAGAGAGAGAGAGAGAGAGAGAGAGAGAGAGAGAGAGAGAGAGAGAAGAGAGAGAGAGAGAGAGAGAGAGAGAGAGAGAGGAAGAGAGGAATGGAAGGAAAGAGAGTTGCCACAATGTCCTGTGACCCATCGACAGGGTCTGACCTTCATGGTGACGGACATGAGCAGGGCCGCAAACTTTCTCACGCACATTATTCGCGCCGGGCACACACACACACACACACACACACACACACACACACATGTCTAGAGGCACCTGACACGGGCACCCATATCCCTTTATCCCCCCCCCTGTCCTCCCCCTCCGCTCTCGGTTCCCTTCTTCAAGGGCAGTTCATTGACCTGCTATCCTAAGAAGAAGGGAGGCAGCC